>NW_027228626.1:0-76429 GCF_037783145.1 Equus przewalskii | reverse complement strand
GCAGCTCTCAGACACAGCAGAACAACCTGCCGGAGACGCCAGAAGCACCTGCTGAGCATGCCTGAGCCACCTGCTCGACTCGCAAGAAACACCTGCCAGACACGCCAAAATCACCTGCCTGCTACACCAGAAGCACTTGGCAGACAAGCCGGAATCACGTGAAGGGCATGCCGTCACAATCTCTCAGACGTGCCAGAACCTCGTGCCGGACACCCCAGAACACCCTGCCGGACAGACCGGAACCACCTGCCGGACACGCCGGAACCACCGGCGCGACTCGCCGGAACCCCCCCCGACATGCAAAATCACCTGCCGGCTACGCCAGAAACACTTGGCGAACACACCGGAATCACCTGCTGGGCATGTCGGAAGCACCTCTCAGACATGTCAGAACCACGTGCCAAGGACACCGGAAGCACCTGCCGAGCACGCCGGAACCACCTGCTCGACTCGCCAGAACCACCTGCCGCACACGCCAAAATCACCTGCCAGGTATGCCAGAACCACTTTGTGGACACTCCGAAATCATCTGCCGGACAAGCCAGAACCAGCTCTCAGACACACCAGAACCACGTGCCGGACACGCCGGAAGCACCTGCTGAGCATGCCTGAGCCACCTGCTCGACTCGCAAGAAACACCTGCCGGACACGCCAAAATCACCTGCCGAGTACGCCAGAACCACTTGGCGGACACTCCGGAATCACAGGTCGGGCATGCCGGAACCACCTCTCACACTTGCCAGAACCATGTTCCGGACACGCCGGTACCACCTGCCGAGTATGCCGGAACCACCTGATCCACTCCCGAGGACCACCTGCTGGACACGCCAAAATCACCTGCTGGCTACGCCAGAACCACTCGGCAGACACTCCGGAATAAGCTGCCGGGCATGCCGGAACCACCTCTTAGACATGCCAGAAGGACGTGTCGGACACGCCGGAAACACCTACCGGACAGACCGGAACCACCTGCCAGACATCCCGGAACCACCTGCCGAGCACGCCGGAGCCGCCTGCTCGATAGGCCGGAACCACCTGCCAGACAGGCCAATATCAACTGCTGGCTATGCCAGAACCACCTGGGGGACAGTCCGGAATCACCTGCCAGCCATGGCGGAACCACCTCTCAGACGTACCAGAACCACGTGCTGGACAAGCTGGAAACACTTACTGGACAGACTGGAACCACCTGCCGGCCACGCCTGAACCACCTGCCGAGCACGATGGAACCACCTGCCGGACAGGCCAAAATCACCTGCGGGCTACACCAGAACCACTTGGAGAACTTTCCGGGATGACCTGCCGGGCATGCTGGAACCACCTCTCAGACATGCCAGAACCACGTGCCAAAGACCCCGGAAGCACCTGCCGAGCACGCCGGAACCACCTGCTCGACTCGCCAGAACCACCTGCCGGACACGCCAAAATCACCTGCCGGCTACGCCACAACCACTCGGCAGACACTCCGGTATCAGCTGCCGGGCATGCCGGAACCACCTCTCAGAGGTGCCAGAACCACATGCCGGAGAGACTGGAAGCAACTGCCGAACTCGCCGGAAACACCTGCTGTCCATGCCGGAACCACCTGCCTGACAGTCCAAAATCATATGCCGGCTATGCCAAAACCACTTGGTGGACACTCCAGAATCACCTGGAGGGCATGCCGGAACCACGTCATGGACAGACTGCAAACACCTGCCGGACACGCCGGAACCATCTGCTCGACTCGCCAGAACCACCTGCCGGACACGCCAAAATCACCTGCCGGCTACGCCAGAACCACTCGGCAGAGACTCCGGAACCACCTCCAGGACAGACCGGAATCACCTGCCGGACACGCCGGGACCACCTGCTTGACTCGCCAGAACCACCTGCCGGATACGCCAAAATCACCTGCCGGCTACGCCAGAACCACTCGGCAGAGACTCCGGAACCACCTCCAGGACAGACCGGAATCACCTGCCGGACACGCCGGGACCACCTGCTTGACTCCCCACAATCACCTGCCGGACATGCCAAAATCACCAGCCGGCTACTCCACAACCACTTGCCGGACACTCCAGAATCACCTGCCGGGCATGTTGGAACCACCTCTCAGAGGTGCCACAACAACATGCTGGAGACTGCGGAAGCACCAGCTCAGAATGCCGGAAGTTCCTGATCCACTCCACAGAACCACCTGCTGGACACGCCAAAATCACCTGCCGGCTACGCCACAACCAGTTGGTGAACACTTCGGAATCAACTGCCGGGCTTGCTGGAAGCACCTGCCTGTCACGCCAATATCACCTGCCAGCTACGCCAGAACCGCTTGGCGGACACTCCGGAAACACCTGTCGGGCCTGCCAGAACCACATCTCAGACGTGCCAGAACCATGTGCCCGAGATGCCGGAACCACACCCCGAACAGACTGAAACCACCTGCCAGACCCGCCTGAACCACCTGCCGAGCACACTGGAACCACCTGCTCGACTCGCTGGAACCACCTACCTGACACGCAAAAACCACCGGCCGGGTATGCCAGAACCACTTGGTGGTCACTCCGGAATCATCTGCCAGACATGCCAGAAGCAGCTCTCAGACACACCAGAACAACCTGCCGGAGACGCCAGAAGCACCTGCTGAGCATGCCTGAGCCACCTGCTCGACTCGCAAGAAACACCTGCCAGACACGCCAAAATCACCTGCCTGCTACACCAGAAGCACTTGGCAGACAAGCCGGAATCACGTGAAGGGCATGCCGTCACAATCTCTCAGACGTGCCAGAACCTCGTGCCGGACACCCCAGAACACCCTGCCGGACAGACCGGAACCACCTGCCGGACACGCCGGAACCACCGGCGCGACTCGCCGGAACCACCCCCGGACATGCAAAATCACCTGCCGGCTACGCCAGAAACACTTGGCGAACACACCGGAATCACCTGCCGGGCATGTCGGAAGCACCTCTCAGACATGTCAGAACCACGTGCCAAGGACACCGGAAGCACCTGCCGAGCACGCCGGAACCACCTGCTCGACTCGCCAGAACCACCTGCCGCACACGCCAAAATCACCTGCCAGGTATTCCAGAACCACTTTGTGGACACTCCGAAATCATCTGCCGGACATGCCAGAACCAGCTCTCAGACACACCAGAACCACGTGCCGGACACGCCGGAAGCACCTGCTGAGCATGCCTGAGCCACCTGCTCGACTCGCAAGAAACACCTGCCGGACACGCCAAAAGCACCTGCCGAGTACGCCAGAACCACTTGGCGGACACTCCGGAATCACAGGTCGGGCATGCCGGAACCACCTCTCAGACTTGCCAGAACCATGTTCCGGACACGCCGGTACCACCTGCCGAGTATGCCGGAACCACCTGATCCACTCCCGAGGACCACCTGCTGGACACGCCAAAATCACCTGCTGGCTACGCCAGAACCACTCGGCAGACACTCCGGAACAAGCTGCCGGGCATGCCGGAACCACCTCTTAGACATGCCAGAAGGACGTGTCAGACACGCCGGAAACACCTACCGGACTGACCAGAACCACCTGCCAGACATCCCGGAACCACCAGCCGAGCACGACGAAACCACCTGCCGGACACGCCAAAATCACCTGCGGGCTACTCCAGAACCACTTGGAGGACTCTCCGGGATGACCTGCCGGGCATGCTGGAACCACCTCTCAGACGTGCCAGAACCATGTGGCAGACAGTCCGGAATCACCTGTTGGGCATGTGGAACCACCTCTGAGACGTACCAGAACCACCTGCCGGACACGCCAAAATCACCTGCCGGCTACGCCAGAACCACTTGGCGGACACTCCAGAATCACCTGCCGGGCATGCCAGCACAACCTCTCAGAAGTGCCAGAAGCACGTGCCGGACAGGCCGGAACCATCTCCCGGACAGACTGGAACCACAGGAAACACTCGCCGGAACCACCTGCTTGACTCACCGGTCCCACCTGCAGGACACACCAAAATCACCTGCCCGCTACACCAGAACCACTTGGGGGACAAGCCGGAATCACGTGAAGGGCATGCCGGCACAACCTCACAGACGTGCCAGCACCTCCTGCCGGACACCTCAGAACCACCTGCCAGACAGACTGCAACCACCTGCCGGACACGCGGGAACCAACGGCTCGACCCGCCGGAACCACTGCCAGACATGCAAAATCACCTGCCGGCTACACCAGAACCACTTGGCAAACACTCCGGAATCACCTGCCGGGCATGCCGGAACCACCTCTCAGACATGCCAGAACCACGTGCCAATGACACCAGAAGCACCTGCCGAGCATGCCGGGACCACCTGCTCGACTCGCCAGAACCACCTGCCAGTCATGCAAAAATCACCTGCCGGCTTCGCCACAACCAGTTGGTGAACACTTCCCCATCACCTGCCGGGCTTGCTGGAACCACCTGCCGGTCATGTCAAAATCACCTGCCAACTACGCCAGAACCACTTGTCGACACTGCGGAAACACCTGTCGGGCCGGCCAGAACTACATCTCAGACGTGCCAGAACCTTGTGCGTGTGATGCCGGAACCACACCCCGAACAGACGGAAACCACCTGCCAGACACGCCTGAACCACCTGCCGAGCACGCCGGAGCCACCGGTTCGACTCACCGGAAGCACCTGCCAGACAGGCCAAAATCAACAGCTGGCTATTCGAGAACCATCTGGCGGACAGTCCGGAATCACCTGCCGGGCATGCAGGAACCACCTCTCAGATGTAACGGAACCACGAGCCGGACACGCTGGAACCACGTCCTGGACAGACTGGAACCACCTGCCGAGCACTCCGGAACCACCTGCTCGACTCGCACGACCCACGTGCTGGACACGCCAAAATGAACTTTCGGCTACACCAGAACCACTTACCCGACACTGCAGAATCACCTGCCTGGCATGCCAGAACCACCTCTCACACGTTCCAGAAGCACGTGCCGGACATGCCGGAACCACCTATCGGACAGAACGGAACCACCTGCCAGACACGCCGGAACCACCTGCTGAACACGCCACAGCCAGCTGCTCGACTCGCCGGATCCACCGGCCGGACAGGCCAATATCAACTGCTGGCTATGCCAGAACCACCTGGGGGACAGTCCGGAATCACCTGCCAGCCATGGCGGAACCACCTCTCAGACGTACCAGAACCACGTGCCGGACAAGCTGGAAACACTTACTGGACAGACTGGAACCACCTGCCGGCCACGCCTGAACCACCTGCCGAGCACGATGGAACCACCTGCCGGACATGCCAAAATCACCTGCGGGCTACACCAGAACCACTTGGAGAACTCTCC
This sequence comes from Equus przewalskii, assembly GCF_037783145.1. Taxonomy (NCBI): domain Eukaryota; kingdom Metazoa; phylum Chordata; class Mammalia; order Perissodactyla; family Equidae; genus Equus; species Equus przewalskii. Next base: position 71,118 of record NW_027228626.1, on the reverse strand, counting down.
GGGATGACCTGCCGGGCATGCTGGAACCACCTCTCAGACGTACCAGAAGCACGTTGCGGACACCCCAGCACCACCTGCCGGACAGACCGCAACCACATGCCGGACACGCCGGAACCACAGGCTCGACCCGCTGGAACCACCGCCGGACATGCAAAATCACCTGCCGGCTACGCCAGAACCACTTGACGAACACTCCGGAATCACCTGCCGGGCATGCCGGAACCACCTCTCAGACATGCCAGAACCACGTGCCAATGACCCCGGAAGCAACTGCCGAGCACGCCTGAACCACATGCTCGACTAGCCAGAACCACCTGCCGGACACGCCAAAATCACCTGCCGGCTACGCCACAACCACTTGGCAGACACTCCGGTATCAGCTGCCGGGCATGCCAGAACCACCTCTCAGAGGTGCCAGAACCACATGCTGGAGAGACTGGAAGCAACTGCCGAACTCGCCGGAAACACCTGCTGGACATGCCGGAACCACCTGCCTGACCCTCCAAAATCATATGCCGGCTATGCCAAAACCACTTGGTGGACACTCCAGAATCACCTGGAGGGCATGCCGGAACCACGTCATGGACAGAATGCAAACACCTGCCGGACACGCCGGAACCACCTGCTCGACTCGCCAGAACCACCTGCCGGACACGCCAAAATCACCTGCCGGCTACGCCAGAACCACTCGGCACAGATTCCGGAACCACCTCCAGCACAGACCGGAATCACCTGCCGGACACGCCGGGACCACCTGCTTGACTCGCCAGAACCACCTGCCGGACACGCCAAAATCACCTGCCGGCTACGCCGCAACCTCTCGGCAGACACTCCGGTTTCAGCTGCCGGGCATGGCAGAACCACCTCTCAGAGGTGCCAGAACCACATGCCGGAGAAACTGGAAGCAACTGCCGAACTCGACGGAAACACCTGCTTCACATGCCGGAACCACCTGCCTGACAGTCCAAAATCATATGCCGGCTATGCCAAAACCACTTGGTGGACACTCCAGAATCACCTGGAGGGAATGCCGGAACCACGTCATGGACAGACTGCAAACTCCTGCCGGACACGCCGGAACCACCTGCTCGACTCGCCAGAACCACCTGCCGGACACGCCAAAATCACCTGCTGGCTACGCCAGAACCACTCGGCAGAGACTCCGCAACCACCTCCAGGACAGACCGGAAAGACCTGCCGGACACGCCGGGACCACCTGCTTGACTCGCCAGAACCAACTGCCGGACACGCCAAAATCACCAGCCGGCTACTCCACAACCACTTGCCGGACACTCCAGAATCACCTGCCGGGCATGTTGGAACCACCTCTCAGAGGTGCCACAACAACATGCTGGAGACTGCGGAAGCACCTGCTGAGAATGCCGGAAGTTCCTGATCCACTCCACAGAACCACCTGCTGGACACGCCAAAATCACCTGCCGGCTACGCCACAACCAGTTGGTGAACACTTCGGAATCAACTGCCGGGCTTGCTGGAAGCACCTGCCGGTCACGCCAATATCACCTGCCAGCTACGCCAGAACCGCTTGGCGGACACTCCGGAAACACCTGTCGGGCCTGCCAGAACCACATCTCAGACGTGCCAGAACCATGTGCCCGACATGCCGGAACCACACCCCGAACAGACTGAAACCACCTGCCAGACCCGCCTGAACCACCTGCCGAGCACACTGGAACCACCTGCTCGACTCGCCGGAACCACCTACCTGACACGCAAAAACCACCGGCCGGGTATGCCAGAACCACTTGGTGGTCACTCCGGAATCATCTGCCAGACATGCCAGAAGCAGCTCTCAGACACACCAGAACAACCTGCCGGAGACGCCAGAAGCACCTGCTGAGCATGCCTGAGCCACCTGCTCGACTCGCAAGAAACACCTGCCAGACACGCCAAAATCACCTGCCTGCTACACCAGAAGCACTTGGCAGACAAGCCGGAATCACGTGAAGGGCATGCCGTCACAATCTCTCAGACGTGCCAGAACCTCGTGCCGGACACCCCAGAACACCCTGCCGGACAGACCGGAACCACCTGCCGGACACGCCGGAACCACCGGCGCGACTCGCCGGAACCACCCCCGGACATGCAAAATCACCTGCCGGCTACGCCAGAAACACTTGGCGAACACACCGGAATCACCTGCCGGGCATGTCGGAAGCACCTCTCAGACATGTCAGAACCACGTGCCAAGGACACCGGAAGCACCTGCCGAGCACGCCGGAACCACCTGCTCGACTCGCCAGAACCACCTGCCGCACACGCCAAAATCACCTGCCAGGTATGCCAGAACCACTTTGTGGAAACTCCGAAATCATCTGCCGGACATGCCAGAACCAGCTCTCAGACACACCAGAACCACGTGCCGGACACGCCGGAAGCACCTGCTGAGCATGCCTGAGCCACCTGCTCGACTCGCAAGAAACACCTGCCGGACACGCCAAAATCACCTGCCGAGTACGCCAGAACCACTTGGCGGACACTCCGGAATCACAGGTCGGGCATGCCGGAACCACCTCTCAGACTTGCCAGAACCATGTTCCGGACACGCCGGTACCACCTGCCGAGTATGCCGGAACCACCTGATCCACTCCCGAGGACCACCTGCTGGACACGCCAAAATCACCTGCTGGCTACGCCAGAACCACTCGGCAGACACTCCGGAATAAGCTGCCGGGCATGCCGGAACCACCTCTCAGACATGCCAGAAGGACGTGTCGGACACGCCGGAAACACCTACCGGACAGAACGGAACCACCTGCCAGACACGCCGGAACCACCTGCTGAACACGCCACAGCCACCTGCTCGACTCGCCGGATCCACCGGCCGGACAGGCCAATATCAACTGCTGGCTATGCCAGAACCACCTGGGGGACAGTCCGGAATCACCTGCCAGCCATGGCGGAACCACCTCTCAGAAGTACCAGAAACACGTGCCGGACAATCTGGAAACACGTACTGGAAAGACTGGAACCACCTGCCGGCCACGACTGAACCACCTGCCGAGCACGACGGAACCACCTGCCGGACACGCCAAAATCACCTGCGGGCTACTCCAGAACCACTTGGAGGACTCTCCGGGATGACCTGCCGGGCATGCTGGAACCACCTCTCAGACGTGCCAGAACCATGTGGCAGACAGTCCGGAATCACCTGTTGGGCATGTGGAACCACCTCTGAGACGTACCAGAACCACCTGCCGGACACGCCAAAATCACCTGCCGGCTACGCCAGAACCACTTGGCGGACACTCCGGAATCACCTGCCGGGCATGCCAGCACAACCTCTCAGAAGTGCCAGAAGCACGTGCCGGACAGGCCGGAACCAAATCCCGGAAAGACTGGAACCACAGGAAACACTCGCCGGAACCACCTGCTTGACTCACCGGTCCCACCTGCAGGACACACCAAAATCACCTGCCCGCTACACCAGAACCACTTGGGGGACAAGCCGGAATCACGTGAAGGGCATGCCGGCACAACCTCACAGACGTGCCAGAACCTCCTGCCGGACACCTCAGAACCACCTGCCAGACAGACTGCAAGCACTTGCCGGACACGCGGGAACCACCGGCTCGACCCGCCGGAACCACTGCCAGACATGCAAAATCACCTGCCGGCTACACCAGAACCACTTGGCAAACACTCCGGAATCACCTGCCGGGCATGCCGGAACCACCTCTCAGACATGCCAGAACCACGTGTCAATGACACCAGAAGCACCTGCCGAGCATGCCGGAACCACCTGCTCGACTCGCCAGAACCACCTGCCAGTCATGCAAAAATCACCTGCCGGCTTCGCCACAACCAGTTGGTGAACACTTCCCCATCACCTGCCGGGCTTGCTGGAACCACCCGCCGGTCATGTCAAAATCACCTGCCAACTACGCCAGAACCACTTGTCGACACTGCGGAAACACCTGTCGGGCCGGCCAGAACTACATCTCAGACCTGCCAGAACCTTGTGCATGTGATGCGGGAACCACACCCCGAACAGACGGAAACCACCTGCCAGACCCGCCTGAACCACCTGCCGAGCACGCCGGAGCCACCTGTTCGACTCACCGAAAGCACCTGCCAGACAGGCCAAAATCAACAGCTGGCTATGCGAGAACCATCTGGCGCACAGTGCGGAATCACCTGCCGGGCATGCAGGAACCACCTCTCAGATGTAACGGAACCACGAGCCTGACACGCTGGAACCACGTCCTGGACAGACTGGAACCACCTGCCGAGCACTCCGGAACCACCTGCTCGACTCGCACGACCCACGTGCTGGACACGCCAAAATGAACTTTCGGCTACACCAGAACCACTTACCTGACACTGCAGAATCACCTGCCTGGCATGCCAGAACCACCTCTCACAAGTTCCAGAAGCACGTGCCGGACATGCCGGAACGACCTATCGGACAGAACGGAACCACCTGCCAGACACGCCGGAACCACCTGCTGAACACGCCACAGCCACCTGCTCGACTCGCCGGATCCACAAGCCGGACAGGCCAATATCAACTGCTGGCTATGCCAGAACCACCTGGGGGACAGTCCGGAATCACCTGCCAGCCATGGCGGAACCACCTCTCAGACGTACCAGAACCACGTGCCGGACAAGCTGGAAACACTTACTGGACAGACTGGAACCACCTGCCGGCCACGCCTGAACCACCTGCCGAGCATGATGGAACTACCTGCCGGACACGCCAAAATCACCTGCGGGCTACACCAGAACCACTTGGAGAACTCTCCGGAACGACCTGCCGGGCATGCTGGAACCACCTCTCAGACGTACCAGAAGCACGTGGCGGACACCCCAGCACCACCTGCCGGACAGACCGCAACCACATGCCGGACACGCCGGAACCACCGGCTCGACCCGCCGGAACCACCGCCTGACATGCAAAATCACCTGCCGGCTACGCCAGAACCACTTGGCGAACACTCCGGAATCACAGGTCGGGCATGCCGGAACCACCTCTCAGACATGCCAGAACCACGTGCCAATGACCCCGGAAGCACCTGCCGAGCACGCCGGAACCACCTGCTCGACTCGCCAGAACCACCTGCCGGACACGCCAAAATCACCTGCCGGCTACGCCACAACCACTCGGCAGACACTCCGGTATCAGCTCGGGCATGCCGGAACCACCTCTTAGACATGCCAGAAGGACGTGTCGGACACGCTGGAAACACCTACCGGACAGAACGGAACCACCTGCCAGACATCCCGGAACCACCTGCCGAGCACGCCGGAGCCGCCTGCTCGATAGGCCGGAACCACCTGCCAGACAGGCCAAAATCAACAGCTGGCTATGCTAGAACCACCTGGCGGACAGTCCAAAATCACCTGCCTGGCATGCAGGAACCACCTCTCACACGTAACAGAACCACGTTCCGGACACGCTGGAACCACATCCTGGACAGACTGGAACCACCTGCCGAGCTCGCCGGAACCACCTGCTCGACTGGCAGGACAATCGTGCCGGACACGCCTAAAGCAACTGCCGGCTACACCAGAACCACTTAACCGACACTCCAGAATCACCTGCCTGGCATGCCACAACCACCTCTCAGACGTGCCAGAAGCACGTGCCGGACATGCAGGAACGACCTACGGGACAGACCGGAACCACCTGCCTGACATGCCGGAACCACCTGCCGAGCACGCCAGAGCCACCTGCTCCCCTTGCCGGAACCACCTGCCAGACAGGCCAATATCAACAGCTGGCTGTGCGAGAACCACCTGGGGGACAGTCCGGAATCACCTGCCAGCCATGGCGGAACCACCTCTCAGACATACTAGAACCACGTGCCGGACAATCTGGAAACACGTACTGGACAGACTGGAACCACCTGCCGGCCACGCCTGAACCACCTGCCGAGCACGACGGAACCACCTGCCGGACACGCCAAAATCACCTGCGGGCTACACCAGAACCACTTGGAGGACTCTCCGGGATGACCTGCCGGGCATGCTGGAACCACCTCTCAGACGTGCCAGAACCATGTGGCAGACAGTCCGGAATCACCTGTTGGGCATGTGGAACCACCTCTGAGACGTACCAGAACCACCTGCCGGACACGCCAAAATCACCTGCCGGCTACGCCAGAACCACTTGGCGGACACTCCAGAATCACCTGCCGGGCATGCCAGCACAACCTCTCAGAAGTGCCAGAAGCACGTGCCGGACAGGCCGGAACCATCTCCCAGACAGACTGGAACCACAGGAAACACTCGCCGGAACCACCTGCTTGACTCACCGGCCCCACCTGCAGGACACACCAAAATCACCTGCCCGCTACACCAGAAACACTTGGGGGACAAGCCGGAATCACGTGAAGGGCATGCCGGCACAACCTCACAGACGTGCCAGCACCTCCTGCCGGACACCTCAGAACCACCTGCCAGACAGACTGCAACCACCTGCCGGACACGCCGGAACCACCGGCTCGACCCGCCGGAACCACCGCCTGACATGCAAAATCACCTGCCGATTACGCCAGAACCACTTGGCGAACACTCCGGAATCACCTGCCGGGCATGCCGGAACCACCTCTCAGACATGCCAGAACCACGTGCCAATGACCCCGGAAGCACCTGCCGAGCACGCCGGAACCACCTGCTCGACTCGCCAGAACCACCTGCCGGACACGCCAAAATCACCTGCCGGCTACGCCACAACCACTCGGCAGACACTCCGGTATCAGCTCGGGCATGCCGGAACCACCTCTCAAAGGTGCCAGAACCACATGCCGGAGAGACTGGAAGCAACTGCCGAACTCGCCGGAAACACCTGCTGGACATGCCGGAACCACCTGCCTGACAGTCCAAAATCATATGCCGGCTATGCCAAAACCACTTGGTGGACACTCCAGAATCACCTGGAGGGAATGCCGGAACCACGTCATGGACAGACTGCAAACACCTGCCGGACACGCCGGAACCACCTGCTCGACTCGCCAGAACCACCTGCCGGACACGCCAAAATCACCTGCCGGCGACGCCAGAACCACTCGGCAGAGACTCCGGAACCACCTCCACGACAGACTGGAATCACCTGCCGGACACGCCGGGACCACCTGCTTGACTCGCCAGAACCAACTGCCGGACACGCCAAAATCACCAGCCGGCTACTCCACAACCACTTGCCGGACACTCCAGAATCACCTGCCGGGCATGTTGGAACCACCTCTCAGAGGTGCCACAACAACATGCTGGAGACTGCGGAAGCACCTGATGAGAATGCCGGAAGTTCCTGATCCACTCCACAGAACCACCTGCTGGACACGCCAAAATCACCTGCCGGCTACGCCACAACCAGTTGGTGAACACTTCGGAATCAACTGCCGGGCTTGCTGGAAGCACCTGCCGGTCACGCCAATATCACCTGCCAGCTACGCCAGAACCGCTTGGCGGACACTCCGGAAACACCTGTCGGGCCTGCCAGAACCACATCTCAGACGTGCCAGAACCATGTGCCCGACATGCCGGAACCACACCCCGAACAGACTGAAACCACCTGCCAGACCCGCCTGAACCACCAGCCGAGCACACTGGAACCACCTGCTCGACTCACCGGAAGCACCTGCCAGACAGGCCAAAATCAACAGCTGGCTATGCGAGAACCATCTGGCGGACAGTCCGGAATCACCTGCCGGGCATGCAGGAACCACCTCTCAGATGTAACGGAACCACGAGCCTGACACGCTGGAACCACGTCCTGGACAGACTGGAACCACCTGCCGAGCACTCCGGAACCACCTGCTCGACTCGCACGACCCACGTGCTGGACACGCCAAAATGAACTTTCGGCTACACCAGAACCACTTACCCGACACTGCAGAATCACCTGCCTGGCATGCCAGAACCACCTCTCACACGTTCCAGAAGCACGTGCCGGACATGCCGGAACGACCTATCGGACAGAACGGAACCACCTGCCAGACACGCCGGAACCACCTGCTGAACACGCCACAGCCACCTGCTCGACTCGCCGGATCCACAAGCCGGACAGGCCAATATCAACTGCTGGCTATGCCAGAACCACCTGGGGGACAGTCCGGAATCACCTGCCAGCCATGGCGGAACCACCTCTCAGACGTACCAGAACCACGTGCCGGACAAGCTGGAAACACTTACTGGACAGACTGGAACCACCTGCCGGCCACGCCTGAACCACCTGCCGAGCATGATGGAACCACCTGCCGGACACGCCAAAATCACCTGCGGGCTACACCAGAACCACTTGGAGAACTCTCCGGAACGACCTGCCGGGCATGCTGGAACCACCTCTCAGACGTACCAGAAGCACGTGGCGGACACCCCAGCACCACCTGCCGGACAGACCGCAACCACATGCCGGACACGCCGGAACCACCGGCTCGACCCGCCGGAACCACCGCCTGACATGCAAAATCACCTGCCGGCTACGCCAGAACCACTTGGCGAACACTCCGGAATCACCTGCCGGGCATGCCGGAACCACCTCTCAGACATGCCAGAACCACGTGCCAAGGACCCCGGAAGCACCTGCCGAGCACGCCGGAACCACCTGCTCGACTCGCCAGAACCACCTGCCGGACACGCCAAAATCACCTGCCGGCTACGCCACAACCACTCGGCAGACACTCCGGTATCAGCTCGGGCATGCCGGAACCACCTCTCAAAGGTGCCAGAACCACATGCCGGAGAGACTGGAAGCAACTGCCGAACTCGCCGGAAACACCTGCTGGACATGCCGGAACCACCTGCCTGACAGTCCAAAATCATATGCCGGCTATGCCAAAACCACTTGGTGGACACTCCAGAATCACCTGGAGGGAATGCCGGAACCACGTCATGGACAGACTGCAAACACCTGCCGGACACGCCGGAACCACCTGCTCGACTCGCCAGAACCACCTGCCGGACACGCCAAAATCACCTGCCGGCTACGCCAGAACCACTCGGCAGAGACTCCGGAACCACCTCCACGACAGACTGGAATCACCTGCTGGACACGCCGGGACCACCTGCTTGACTCGCCAGAACCAACTGCCGGACACGCCAAAATCACCAGCCGGCTACTCCACAACCACTTGCCGGACACTCCAGAATCACCTGCCGGGCATGTTGGAACCACCTCTCAGAGGTGCCACAACAACATGCTGGAGACTGCGGAAGCACCTGCTGAGAATGCCGGAAGTTCCTGATCCACTCCACAGAACCACCTGCTGGACACGCCAAAATCACCTGCCGGCTACGCCACAACCAGTTGGTGAACACTTCGGAATCAACTGCCGGGCTTGCTGGAAGCACCTGCCGGTCACGCCAATATCACCTGCCAGCTACGCCAGAACCGCTTGGCGGACACTCCGGAAACACCTGTCGGGCCTGCCAGAACCACATCTCAGACGTGCCAGAACCATGTGCCCGACATGCCGGAACCACACCCCGAACAGACTGAAACCACCTGCCAGACCCGCCTGAACCACCTGCCGAGCACACTGGAACCACCTGCTCGACTCGCCGGAACCACCTACCTGACACGCAAAAACCACCGGCCGGGTATGCCAGAACCACTTGGTGGTCACTCCGGAATCATCTGCCAGACATGCCAGAAGCAGCTCTCAGACACACCAGAACAACCTGCCGGAGACGCCAGAAGCACCTGCTGAGCATGCCTGAGCCACCTGCTCGACTCGCAAGAAACACCTGCCAGACACGCCAAAATCACCTGCCTGCTACACCAGAAGCACTTGGCAGACAAGCCGGAATCACGTGAAGGGCATGCCGTCACAATCTCTCAGATGTGCCAGAACCTCGTGCCGGACACCCCAGAACACCCTGCCGGACAGACCGGAACCACCTGCCGGACACGCCGGAACCACCGGCGCGACTCGCCGGAACCCCCCCCGACATGCAAAATCACCTGCCGGCTACGCCAGAAACACTTGGCGAACACACCGGAATCACCTGCTGGGCATGTCGGAAGCACCTCTCAGACATGTCAGAACCACGTGCCAAGGACACCGGAAGCACCTGCCGAGCACGCCGGAACCACCTGCTCGACTCGCCAGAACCACCTGCCGCACACGCCAAAATCACCTGCCAGGTATGCCAGAACCACTTTGTGGAAACTCCGAAATCATCTGCCGGACATGCCAGAACCAGCTCTCAGACACACCAGAACCACGTGCCGGACACGCCGGAAGCACCTGCTGAGCATGCCTGAGCCACCTGCTCGACTCGCAAGAAACACCTGCCGGACACGCCAAAATCACCTGCCGAGTACGCCAGAACCACTTGGCGGACACTCCGGAATCACAGGTCGGGCATGCCGGAACCACCTCTCAGACTTGCCAGAACCATGTTCCGGACACGCCGGTACCACCTGCCGAGTATGCCGGAACCACCTGATCCACTCCCGAGGACCACCTGCTGGACACGCCGAAATCACCTGCTGGCTACGCCAGAACCACTCGGCAGACACTCCGGAATAAGCTGCCGGGCATGCCGGAACCACCTCTTAGACATGCCAGAAGGACGTGTCGGACACGCCGGAAACACCTACCGGACAGAACGGAACCACCTGCCAGACACGCCGGAACCACCTGCTGAACACGCCACAGCCACCTGCTCGACTCGCCGGATCCCCCGGCCGGACAGGCCAATATCAACTGCTGGCTATGCCAGAACCACCTGGGGGACAGTCCGGAATCACCTGCCAGCCATGGCGGAACCACCTCTCAGAAGTACCAGAAACACGTGCCGGACAATCTGGAAACACGTACTGGAAAGACTGGAACCACCTGCCGGCCACGCCTGAACCACCTGCCGAGCACGACGGAACCACCTGCCGGACACGCCAAAATCACCTGCGGGCTACTCCAGAACCACTTGGAGGACTCTCCGGGATGACCTGCCGGGCATGCTGGAACCACCTCTCAGACGTGCCAGAACCATGTGGCAGACAGTCCGGAATCACCTGTTGGGCATGTGGAACCACCTCTGAGACGTACCAGAACCACCTGCCGGACACGCCAAAATCACCTGCCGCCTACGCCAGAACCACTTGGCGGACACTCCGGAATCACCTGCCGGGCATGCCAGCACAACCTCTCAGAAGTGCCAGAAGCACGTGCCGGACAGGCCGGAACCAAATCCCGGAAAGACTGGAACCACAGGAAACACTCGCCGGAACCACCTGCTTGACTCACCGGTCCCACCTGCAGGACACACCAAAATCACCTGCCCGCTACACCAGAACCACTTGGGGGACAAGCCGGAATCACGTGAAGGGCATGCCGGCACAACCTCACAGACGTGCCAGAACCTCCTGCGGGACACCTCAGAACCACCTGCCAGACAGACTGCAACCACCTGCCGGACACGCGGGAACCACCGGCTCGACCCGCCGGAACCACTGCCAGACATGCAAAATCACCTGCCGGCTACACCAGAACCACTTGGCAAACACTCCGGAATCACCTGCCGGGCATGCCGGAACCACCTCTCAGACATGCCAGAACCACGTGTCAATGACACCAGAAGCACCTGCCGAGCATGCCGGAACCACCTGCTCGACTCGCCAGAACCACCTGCCAGTCATGCAAAAATCAACTGCCGGCTTCGCCACAACCAGTTGGTGAACACTTCCCCATCACCTGCCGGGCTTGCTGGAACCACCCGCCGGTCATGTCAAAATCACCTGCCAACTACGCCAGAACCACTTGTCGACACTGCGGAAACACCTGTCGGGCCGGCCAGAAGTACATCTCAGACCTGCCAGAACCTTGTGCGTGTGATGCCGGAACCACACCCCGAACAGACGGAAACCACCTGCCAGACCCGCCTGAACCAGCTGCCGAGCACGCCGGAGCCACCTGTTCGACTCACCGGAAGCACCTGCCAGACAGGCCAAAATCAACAGCTGGCTATGCGAGAACCATCTGGCGCACAGTGCGGAATCACCTGCCGGGCATGCAGGAACCACCTCTCAGATGTAACGGAACCACGAGCCTGACACGCTGGAACCACGTCCTGGACAGACTGGAACCACCTGCCGAGCACTCCGGAACCACCTGCTCGACTCGCACGACCCACGTGCTGGACACGCCAAAATGAACTTTCGGCTACACCAGAACCACTTACCTGACACTGCAGAATCACCTGCCTGGCATGCCAGAACCACCTCTCACAAGTTCCAGAAGCACGTGCCGGACATGCCGGAACGACCTATCGGACAGAACGGAACCACCTGCCAGACACGCCGGAACCACCTGCTGAACACGCCACAGCCACCTGCTCGACTCGCCGGATCCACAAGCCGGACAGGCCAATATCAACTGCTGGCTATGCCAGAACCACCTGGGGGACAGTCCGGAATCACCTGCCAGCCATGGCGGAACCACCTCTCAGACGTACCAGAACCACGTGCCGGACAAGCTGGAAACACTTACTGGACAGACTGGAACCACCTGCCGGCCACGCCTGAACCACCTGCCGAGCATGATGGAACTACCTGCCGGACACGCCAAAATCACCTGCGGGCTACACCAGAACCACTTGGAGAACTCTCCGGAACGACCTGCCGGGCATGCTGGAACCACCTCTCAGACGTACCAGAAGCACGTGGCGGACACCCCAGCACCACCTGCCGGACAGACCGCAACCACATGCCGGACACGCCGGAACCACCGGCTCGACCCGCCGGAACCACCGCCTGACATGCAAAATCACCTGCCGGCTACGCCAGAACCACTTGGCGAACACTCTGGAATCACCTGCCGGGCATGCCGGAACCACCTCTCAGTCATGCCAGAACCACGTGCCAATGACCCCGGAAGCACCTGCCGAGCACGCCGGAACCACCTGCTCGACTCGCCAGAACCACCTGCCGGACACGCCAAAATCACCTGCCGGCTACGCCACAACCACTCGGCAGACACTCCGGTATCAGCTCGGGCATGCCGGAACCACCTCTCAAAGGTGCCAGAACCACATGCCGGAGAGACTGGAAGCAACTGCCGAACTCGCCGGAAACACCTGCTGGACATGCCGGAACCACCTGCCTGACAGTCCAAAATCATATGCCGGCTATGCCAAAACCACTTGGTGGACACTCCAGAATCACCTGGAGGGAATGCCGGAACCACGTCATGGACAGACTGCAAACACCTGCCGGACACGCCGGAACCACCTGCTCGACTCGCCAGAACCACCTGCCGGACACGCCAAAATCACCTGCCGGCGACGCCAGAACCACTCGGCAGAGACTCCGGAACCACCTCCACGACAGACTGGAATCACCTGCCGGACACGCCGGGACCACCTGCTTGACTCGCCAGAACCAACTGCCGGACACGCCAAAATCACCAGCCGGCTACTCCACAACCACTTGCCGGACACTCCAGAATCACCTGCCGGGCATGTTGGAACCACCTCTCAGAGGTGCCACAACAACATGCTGGAGACTGCGGAAGCACCTGCTGAGAATGCCGGAAGTTCCTGATCCACTCCACAGAACCACCTGCTGGACACGCCAAAATCACCTGCCGGCTACGCCACAACCAGTTGGTGAACACTTCGGAATCAACTGCCGGGCTTGCTGGAAGCACCTGCCGGTCACGCCAATATCACCTGCCAGCTACGCCAGAACCGCTTGGCGGACACTCCGGAAACACCTGTCGGGCCTGCCAGAACCACATCTCAGACGTGCCAGAACCATGTGCCCGAGATGCCGGAACCACACCCCGAACAGACTGAAACCACCTGCCAGACCCGCCTGAACCACCTGCCGAGCACACTGGAACCACCTGCTCGACTCACCGGAAGCACCTGCCAGACAGGCCAAAATCAACAGCTGGCTATGCGAGAACCATCTGGCGGACAGTCCGGAATCACCTGCCGGGCATGCAGGAACCACCTCTCAGATGTAACGGAACCACGAGCCTGACACGCTGGAACCACGTCCTGGACAGACTGGAACCACCTGCCGAGCACTCCGGAACCACCTGCTCGACTCGCACGACCCACGTGCTGGACACGCCAAAATGAACTTTCGGCTACACCAGAACCACTTACCCGACACTGCAGAATCACCTGCCTGGCATGCCAGAACCACCTCTCACACGTTCCAGAAGCACGTGCCGGACATGCCGGAACGACCTATCGGACAGAACGGAACCACCTGCCAGACACGCCGGAACCACCTGCTGAACACGCCACAGCCACCTGCTCGACTCGCCGGATCCACAAGCCGGACAGGCCAATATCAACTGCTGGCTATGCCAGAACCACCTGGGGGACAGTCCGGAATCACCTGCCAGCCATGGCGGAACCACCTCTCAGACGTACCAGAACCACGTGCCGGACAAGCTGGAAACACTTACTGGACAGACTGGAACCACCTGCCGGCCACGCCTGAACCACCTGCCGAGCATGATGGAACCACCTGCCGGACACGCCAAAATCACCTGCGGGCTACACCAGAACCACTTGGAGAACTCTCCGGAACGACCTGCCGGGCATGCTGGAACCACCTCTCAGACGTACCAGAAGCACGTGGCGGACACCCCAGCACCACCTGCCGGACAGACCGCAACCACATGCCGGACACGCCGGAACCACCGGCTCGACCCGCCGGAACCACCGCCTGACATGCAAAATCACCTGCCGGCTACGCCAGAACCACTTGGCGAACACTCCGGAATCACCTGCCGGGCATGCCGGAACCACCTCTCAGACATGCCAGAACCACGTGCCAAGGACCCCGGAAGCACCTGCCGAGCACGCCGGAACCACCTGCTCGACTCGCCAGAACCACCTGCCGGACACGCCAAAATCACCTGCCGGCTACGCCACAACCACTCGGCAGACACTCCGGTATCAGCTCGGGCATGCCGGAACCACCTCTCAAAGGTGCCAGAACCACATGCCGGAGAGACTGGAAGCAACTGCCGAACTCGCCGGAAACACCTGCTGGACATGCCGGAACCACCTGCCTGACAGTCCAAAATCATATGCCGGCTATGCCAAAACCACTTGGTGGACACTCCAGAATCACCTGGAGGGAATGCCGGAACCACGTCATGGACAGACTGCAAACACCTGCCGGACACGCCGGAACCACCTGCTCGACTCGCCAGAACCACCTGCCGGACACGCCAAAATCACCTGCCGGCGACGCCAGAACCACTCGGCAGAGACTCCGGAACCACCTCCACGACAGACTGGAATCACCTGCCGGACACGCCGGGACCACCTGCTTGACTCGCCAGAACCAACTGCCGGACACGCCAAAATCACCAGCCGGCTACTCCACAACCACTTGCCGGACACTCCAGAATCACCTGCCGGGCATGTTGGAACCACCTCTCAGAGGTGCCACAACAACATGCTGGAGACTGCGGAAGCACATGCTGAGAATGCCGGAAGTTCCTGATCCACTCCACAGAACCACCTGCTGGACACGCCAAAATCACCTGCCGGCTACGCCACAACCAGTTGGTGAACACTTCGGAATCAACTGCCGGGCTTGCTGGAAGCACCTGCCGGTCACGCCAATATCACCTGCCAGCTACGCCAGAACCGCTTGGCGGACACTCCGGAAACACCTGTCGGGCCTGCCAGAACCACATCTCAGACGTGCCAGAACCATGTGCCCGAGATGCCGGAACCACACCCCGAACAGACTGAAACCACCTGCCAGACCCGCCTGAACCACCTGCCGAGCACACTGGAACCACCTGCTCGACTCGCCGGAACCACCTACCTGACACGCAAAAACCACCGGCCGGGTATGCCAGAACCACTTGGTGGTCACTCCGGAATCATCTGCCAGACATGCCAGAAGCAGCTCTCAGACACACCAGAACAACCTGCCGGAGACGCCAGAAGCACCTGCTGAGCATGCCTGAGCCACCTGCTCGACTCGCAAGAAACACCTGCCAGACACGCCAAAATCACCTGCCTGCTACACCAGAAGCACTTGGCAGACAAGCCGGAATCACGTGAAGGGCATGCCGTCACAATCTCTCAGACGTGCCAGAACCTCGTGCCGGACACCCCAGAACACCCTGCCGGACAGACCGGAACCACCTGCCGGACACGCCGGAACCACCGGCGCGACCTGCCGGAACCACCCCCGACATGCAAAATCACCTGCCGGCTACGCCAGAAACACTTGGCGAACACACCGGAATCACCTGCCGGGCATGTCGGAAGCACCTCTCAGACATGTCAGAACCACGTGCCAAGGACACCGGAAGCACCTGCCGAGCACGCCGGAACCACCTGCTCGACTCGCCAGAACCACCTGCCGCACACGCCAAAATCACCTGCCAGGTATGCCAGAACCACTTTGTGGAAACTCCGAAATCATCTGCCGGACATGCCAGAACCAGCTCTCAGACACACCAGAACCACGTGCCGGACACGCCGGAAGCACCTGCTGAGCATGCCTGAGCCACCTGCTCGACTCGCAAGAAACACCTGCCGGACACGCCAAAATCACCTGCCGAGTACGCCAGAACCACTTGGCGGACACTCCGGAATCACAGGTCGGGCATGCCGGAACCACCTCTCAGACTTGCCAGAACCATGTTCCGGACACGCCGGTACCACCTGCCGAGTATGCCGGAACCACCTGATCCACTCCCGAGGACCACCTGCTGGACACGCCAAAATCACCTGCTGGCTACGCCAGAACCACTCGGCAGACACTCCGGAATAAGCTGCCGGGCATGCCGGAACCACCTCTTAGACATGCCAGAAGGACGTGTCGGACACGCCGGAAACACCTACCGGACAGAACGGAACCACCTGCCAGACACGCCGGAACCACCTGCTGAACACGCCACAGCCACCTGCTCGACTCGCCGGATCCACCGGCCGGACAGGCCAATATCAACTGCTGGCTATGCCAGAACCACCTGGGGGACAGTCCGGAATCACTTGCCAGCCATGGCGGAACCAACTCTCAGAAGTACCAGAAACACGTGCCGGACAATCTGGAAACACGTACTGGAAAGACTGGAACCACCTGCCGGCCACGCCTGAACCACCTGCCGAGCACGACGGAACCACCTGCCGGACACGCCAAAATCACCTGCGGGCTACTCCAGAACCACTTGGAGGACTCTCCGGGATGACCTGCCGGGCATGCTGGAACCACCTCTCAGACGTGCCAGAACCATGTGGCAGACAGTCCGGAATCACCTGTTGGGCATGTGGAACCACCTCTGAGACGTACCAGAACCACCTGCCGGAC
Source organism: Equus przewalskii (assembly GCF_037783145.1). NCBI lineage: Eukaryota > Metazoa > Chordata > Mammalia > Perissodactyla > Equidae > Equus > Equus przewalskii. The sequence goes on along the minus strand of NW_027228626.1, from coordinate 53,849 downwards.
ACGCCAAAATCACCTGCCGGCTACGCCAGAACCACTTGGCAGACACTCCGGAATCACCTGCCGGGCATGCCAGCACAACCTCTCAGAAGTGCCAGAAGCACGTGCCGGACAGGCCGGAACCAAATCCCGGAAAGACTGGAACCACAGGAAACACTCGCCAGAACCACCTGCTTGACTCACCGGCCCCACCTGCAGGACACACCAAAATCACCTGCCCGCTACACCAGAACCACTTGGGGGACAAGCCGGAATCACGTAAAGTGCATGCCGGCACAACCTCACAGACGTGCCAGAACCTCCTGCCGGACACCTCAGAACCACCTGCCAGACAGACTGCAAGCACTTGCCGGACACGCGGGAACCACCGGCTCGACCCGCCGGAACCACTGCCAGACATGCAAAATCACCTGCCGGCTACACCAGAACCACTTGGCAAACACTCCGGAATCACCTGCCGGGCATGCTGGAACCACGTCCTGGACAGACTGGAACCACCTGCCGAGCACTCCGGAACCACCTGCTCGACTCGCACGACCCACGTGCTGGACACGCCAAAATGAACTTTCGGCTACACCAGAACCACTTACCCGACACTGCAGAATCACCTGCCTGGCATGCCAGAACCACCTCTCACACGTTCCAGAAGCACGTGCCGGACATGCCGGAACGACCTATCGGACAGAACGGAACCACCTGCCAGACACGCCGGAACCACCTGCTGAACACGTCACAGCCACCTGCTCGACTCTCCGGATCCACCGGCCGGACAGGCCAATATCAACTGCTGGCTATGCCAGAACCACCTGGGGGACAGTCCGGAATCACCTGCCAGCCATGGCGGAACCACCTCTCAGACGTACCAGAACCACGTGCCGGACAAGCTGGAAACACTTACTGGACAGACTGGAACCACCTGCCGGCCACGCCTGAACCACCTGCCGAGCACGATGGAACCACCTGCCGGACACGCCAAAATCACCTGCGGGCTACACCAGAACCACTTGGAGAACTCTCCGGGATGACCCGCCGGGCATGCTGGAACCACCTCTCAGATGTACCAGAAGCACGTGGCGGACACCCCACCACCACCTGCCGGACAGACCGCAACCACCTGCCGGACACGCCGGAACCACCGCCTGACATGCAAAATCACCTGCCGGCTACGCCAGAACCACTTGCCGAACACTCCGGAATCACCTGGAGGGCATGCCGGAACCACGTCATGGACAGACTGCAAACACCTGCCGGACACGCCGGAACCACCTGCTTGACTCTCCAGAACCACCTGCCGGACACGCCAAAATCACCTGCCGGCTACGCCAGAACCACTCGGCAGAGACTCCGGAACCACCTCCAGGACAGACCGGAATCACCTGCCGGACACGGCGGGACCACCTGCTTGACTCGCCACAACCACCTGCCGGACACGCCAAAATCACCAGCCGGCTACTCCACAACCACTTGTCGGACACTCCAGAATCACCTGCCGGGCATGTTGGAACCACCACTCAGAGGTGCCACAACAACATGCTGGAGACTGCGGAAGCACCTGCTGAGAATGCCGGAAGTTCCTGATCCACTCCACAGAACCACCTGCTGGTCACGCCAAAATCACCTGCCGGCTACGCCACAACCAGTTGGTGAACACTTCGGAATCAACTGCCGGGCTTGCTGGAAGCACCTGCCGGTCACGCCAATATCACCTGCCAGCTACACCAGAACCGCTTGCCGGACACTCCGGAAACACCTGTCGGGCCTGCAAGAACCACATCTCAGACGTGCCAGAACCATGTGCCCGACATGCCGGAACCACACCCCGAACAGACTGAAACCACCTGCCAGACCCGCCTGAACCACCTGCCGAGCACACTGGAACCACCTGCTCGACTCGCCGGAACCACCTACCTGACACGCAAAATCCACCGGCCGGGTATGCCAGAACCACTTGGTGGTCACTCCGGAATCATCTGCCAGACATGCCAGAAGCAGCTCTCAGACACACCAGAACAACCTGCCGGAGACGCCAGAGCACCTGCTGAGCATGCCTGAGCCACCTGCTCGACTCGCAAGAAACACCTGCCAGACACGCCAAAATCACCTGCCTGCTACACCAGAAGCACTTGGCAGACAAGCCGGAATCACGTGAAGGGCATGCCGTCACAATCTCTCAGACGTGCCAGAACCTCGTGCCGGACACCCCAGAACACCCTGCCGGACAGACCGGAACCACCTGCCGGACACGCCGGAACCACAGGCGCGACTCGCCGGAAACACCCCCGGACATGCAAAATCACCTGCCGGCTACGCCAGAAAAACTTGGCGAACACACCGGAATCACCTGCCGGGCATGTCGGAAGCACCTCTCAGACATGTCAGAACCACGTGCCAAGGACACCGGAAGCACCTGCCGAGCACGCCGGAACCACCTGCTCGACTCGCCAGAACCACCTGCCGCACACGCCAAAATCACCTGCAAGGTATGCCAGAACCACTTTGTGGACACTCCGAAATCATCTGCCGGACATGCCAGAACCAGCTCTCAGACACACCGGAACCACGTGCCGGACACGCCGGAAGCACCTGCTGAGCATGCCTGAGCCACCTGCTCGACTCGCAAGAAACACCTGCCGGACATGCCAAAATCACCTGCCGAGTACGCCAGAACCACTTGGCGGACACTCCGGAATCACAGGTCGGGCATGCCGGAACCACCTCTCACACTTGCCAGAACCATGTTCCGGACACGCCGGTACCACCTGCCGAGTATGCCGGAACCACCTGATCCACTCCCGAGGACCACCTGCTGGACACGCCAAAATCACCTGCTGGCTACGCCAGAACCACTCGGCAGACACTCCGGAATAAGCTGCCGGGCATGCCGGAACCACCTCTTAGACATGCCAGAAGGACGTGTCGGACACGCCGGAAACACCTACCGGACAGACCGGAACCACCTGCCAGACATCCCGGAACCACCTGCCGAGCACGCCGGAGCCGCCTGCTCGATAGGCCGGAACCACCTGCCAGACAGGCCAAAATCAACAGCTGGCTATGCTAGAACCACCTGGCGGACAGTCCAAAATCACCTGCCTGGCATGCAGGAACCACCTCTCACACGTAACAGAACCACGTTCCGGACACGCTGGAACCACATCCTGGACAGACTGGAACCACCTGCCGAGCTCGCCGGAACCACCTGCTCGACTGGCAGGACAATCGTGCCGGACACGCCTAAAGGAACTGCCGGCTACACCAGAACCACTTAACCGACACTCCAGAATCACCTGCCTGGCATGCCACAACCACCTCTCAGACGTGCCAGAAGCACGTGCCGGACATGCCGGAACGACCTACGGGACAGACCGGAACCACCTGCCTGACATGCCGGAACCACCTGCCGAGCACGCCAGAGCCACCTGCTCCCCTTGCCGGAACCACCTGCCAGAAAGGCCAAAATCAACAGCTGGCTGTGCGAGAACCACCTGGGGGACAGTCCGGAATCACCTGCCAGCCATGGCGGAACCACCTCTCAGACGTACCAGAACCACGTGCCGGACAATCTGGAAACACGTACTGGACAGACTGGAACCACCTGCCGGCCACGCCTGAACCACCTGCCGAGCACGACGGAACCACCTGCCGGACACGCCAAAATCACCTGCGAGCTACTCCAGAACCACTTGGAGGACTCTCCGGGATGACCTGCCGGGCATGCTGGAACCACCTCTCAGACGTGCCAGAGCCATGTGGCAGACAGTCCGGAATCACCTGTTGGGCATGTGGAACCACCTCTGAGACGTACCAGAACCACCTGCCGGACACGCCAAAATCACCTGCCGGCTACGCCAGAACCACTTGGCAGACACTCCGGAATCACCTGCCGGGCATGCCAGCACAACCTCTCAGAAGTGCCAGATGCACGTGCCGGACAGGCCGGAACCATCTCCCGGACAGAGTGGAACCACAGGAAACACTCGCCGCAACCACCTGCTTGACTCACCGGTCCCACCTGCAGGACACACCAAAATCACCTGCCCGCTACACCAGAACCACTTGGGGGACAAGCCGGAATCACGTGAAGGGCATGCCGGCACAACCTCACAGACGTGCCAGAACCTCCTGCCGGACACCTCAGAACCACCTCCCAGACAGACTGCAACCACCTGCCGGACACGCGGGAACCACTGGCTCGACCCGCCGGAACCACTGCCAGACATGCAAAATCACCTGCCGGCTACACCAGAACCACTTGGCAAACACTCCGGAATCACCTGCCGGGCATGCCGGAACCACCTCTCAGACATGCCAGAACCACGTGCCAATGACACCAGAAGCACCTGCCGAGCATGCCGGAACCACCTGCTCGACTCGCCAGAACCACCTGCCAGTCATGCAAAAATCACCTGCCGGCTTCGCCACAACCAGTTGGTGAACACTTCCCCATCACCTGCCGGGCTTGCTGGAACCACCTGCCGGTCATGTCAAAATCACCTGCCAACTACGCCAGAACCACTTGTCGACACTGCGGAAACACCTGTCGGGCCGGCCAGAACTACATCTCAGACGTGCCAGAACCTTGTGCGTGTGATGCCGGAACCACACCCCGAACAGACGGAAACCACCTGCCAGACCCGCCTGAACCACCTGTCGAGCATGCCGGAGTCACCTGTTCGACTCACCGGAAGCACCTGCCAGACAGGCCAAAATCAACAGCTGGCTATGCGAGAACCATCTGGCGGACAGTCCGGAATCACCTGCCGGGCATGCAGGAACCACCTCTCAGATGTAACGGAACCACGAGCCGGACATGCTGGAACCACGTCCTGGACAGACTGGAACCACCTGCCGAGCACTCCGGAACCACCTGCTCGACTCGCACGACCCACGTGCTGGACACGCCAAAATGAACTTTCGGCTACACCAGAACCACTTACCCGACACTGCAGAATCACCTGCCTGGCATGCCAGAACCACCTCTCACACGTTCCAGAAGCACGTGCCGGACATGCCGGAACGACCTATCGGACAGAACGGAACCACCTGCCAGACACGCCGGAACCACCTGCTGAACACGCCACAGCCACCTGGTCGACTCGCCGGATCCACCTGCCGGACAGGCCAATATCAACTGCTGGCTATGCCAGAACCACCTGGGGGACAGTCCGGAATCACCTGCCAGCCATGGCGGAACCACCTCTGAGACGTACAAGAACCACATGCCGGAACAAGCTGGAAACACTTACTGGACAGACTGGAACCACCTGCCGGCCATGCCTGAACCACCTGCCGAGCACGATGGAACCACCTGACGGACACGCCAAAATCACCTGCGGGCTACACCAGAACCACTTGGAGAACTCTCCGGGATGACCTGCCGGGCATGCTGGAACCACCTCTCAGACGTACACAGAAGCACGGGGCGGACACCCCATCACCACCTGCCGGACAGACCGCAATCACCTTCCGGACACGCCGGAACCACCGGCTCGACCCGCCGGAACCACCGCCGGACATGCAAAATCACCTGCCGGCTACGCCAGAACCACTTGGCGAACACTCCGGAATCACCTGCCGGGCATGCCGGAACCACCTCTCAGACATGCCAGAACCACGTGCCAATGACCCTGGAAGCACCTGCCGAGCACGCCGGAACCACCTGCTCGACTCGCCAGAACCACCTGCCGGACACGCCAAAATCACCTGCCGGCTACGCCAGAACCACTCGGCAGAGACTCCGGAACCACCTCCAGGACAGACCGGAATCACCTGCCGGACACGCCGGGACCACCTGCTTGACTTGCCAGAACCACCTGCCGGACACGCCAAAATCACCAGCCGGCTACTCCACAACCACTTGCCGGACACTGCAGAATCACCTGCCGGGCATGTTGGAACCACCTCTCAGAGGTGCCACAACAACATGCTGGAGACTGCGGAAGCACCTGCTGAGAATGCCGGAAGTTCCTGATCCACTCCACAGAACCACCTGCTGGACACGCCAAAATCACCTGCCGGCTACGCCACAACCAGTTGGTGAACACTTCGGAATCAACTGCCGGGCTTGCTGGAAGCACCTGCCGGTCACGCCAATATCACCTGCCAGCTACGCCAGAACCGCTTGGCGGACACTCCGGAAACACCTGTCGGGCCTGCCAGAACCACATCTCAGACGTGCCAGAACCATGTGCCCGAGATGCCGGAACCACACCCCGAACAGACTGAAACCACCTGCCAGACCCGCCTGAACCACCTGCCGAGCACACTGGAACCACCTGCTCGACTCGCCGGAACCACCTACCTGTCTCGCAAAAACCACCGGCCGGGTATGCCAGAACCACTTGGTGGTCACTCCGGAATCATCTGCCAGACATGCCAGAAGCAGCTCTCAGACACACCAGAACAACCTGCCGGAGACGCCAGAAGCACCTGCTGAGCATGCCTGAGCCACCTGCTCGACTCGCAAGAAACACCTGCCACACACGCCAAAATCACCTGCCTGCTACACCAGAAGCACTTGGCAGACAAGCCGGAATCACGTGAAGGGCATGCCGTCACAATCTCTCAGACGTGCCAGAACCTCGTGCCGGACACCCCAGAACACCCTGCCGGACAGACCGGAACCACCTGCCGGACACGCCGGAACCACCGGCGCGACTCACCGGAACCACCCCCGGACATGCAAAATCACCTGCCGGCTACGCCAGAAACACTTGGCGAACACACGGGAAGCACCTCTCAGACATGTCAGAACCACGTGCCAAGGACACCGGAAGCACCTGCCGAGCACGCCGGAACCACCTGCTCGACTCGCCAGAACCACCTGCCGCACACACCAAAATCACCTGCCGAGTACGCCAGAACCACTTGGCGGACACTCCGGAATCACAGGTCGGGCATGCCGGAACCACCTCTCAGACTTGCCAGAACCATGTTCCGGACACGCCGGTACCACCTGCCGAGTATGCCGGAACCAGCTGATCCACTCCCGAGGACCACCTGCTGGACACGCCAAAATCACGTGCTGGCTACGCCAGAACCACTCAGCAGACACTCCGGAATAAGCTGCCAGTCATGCCGGAACCACCTCTCAGACATGCCAGAACCACGTGCCAATGACACCGGAAGCACCTTCCGAGCATGCCGGAACCACCTGCTCGACTCGCCAGAACCAACTGCCAGTCATGCAAAAATCACCTGCCGGCTTGGCCACAACCAGTTGGTGAACACTTCTCCATCACCTGCCGGGCTTGCTGGAACCACCTGCCGGTCATGTCAAAATCACCTGCCAACTACGCCAGAACCACTTGTCGACACTGTGGAAACACCTGTCGGGCCGACCAGAACTACATCTCAGACGTGCCAGAACCTTGTGCGTGTGATGCCGGAACCACACCGCGAACAGACGGAAACCACCTGCCAGACCCGCCTGAACCACCTGCCGAGCACGCCGGAGCCACCTGTTCGACTCACCGGAAGCACCTGCCAGACAGGCCAAAATCAACAGCTGGCTATGCGAGAACCATCTGGCGGACAGTCCGGAATCACCTGCCGGGCATGCAGGAACCACCTCTCAGATGTAACGGAACCACGAGCCGGACACGCTAGAACCACGTCCTGGACAGACTGGAACCACCTGCCGAGCACTCCGGAACCACCTGCTCGACTCGCACGACCCACGTGCTGGACACGCCAAAATGAACTTTCGGCTACACCAGAACCACTTACCCGACACTCCAGAATCACCTGTCTGGCATGCCAGAACCACCTCTCACACGTTCCAGAAGCACGTGCCGGACATGCCGGAACGACCTATCGGACAGAACGGAACCACCTGCTGAACACGCCACAGCCACATGCTGGGCTCGCCGGATCCCCCTGCCGGACAGGCCAATATCAACTGCTGGCTATGCCAGAACCACCTGGGGGACAGTCGGGAATCACCTGCCAGCCATGGCGGAACCACCTCTCAGACGTACAAGAACCACGTGCCGGACAAGCTGGAAACACTTACTGGACAGACTGGAACCACCTGCCGGCCACGCCTGAACCACCTGCCAAGCACGATGGAACCACCTGCTGGACACGCCAAAATCAGCTGCAGGCTACACCAGAACCACTTGGAGAACTCTCCGGGATGACCTGCCGGGCATGCTGGAACCACCTCTCAGACGTACCAGAAGCACGTGGCGGACACCCAAGCACCACCTGCCGGACAGACCGCAACCACCTGCCGGACACGCCGGAACCACCGGCTCGACCCGCCGGAACCACCGCCGGACATGCAAAATCACCTGCCGGCTACGCCAGAACCACTTGGCGAACACTCCGGAATCACCTGCCGGGCATGCCGGAACCACCTCTCAGACATGCCAGAACCACGTGCCAATGACCCCGGAAGCACCTGCCGAGCACGCCGGAACCACCTGCTCGACTCGCCAGAACCACCTGCCGGACACGCCAAAATCACCTGCCGGCTACGCCACAACCACTCGGCAGACACTCCGGAACCACCTCCAGGACAGACCGGAATCACCTGCCGGACACGCCGGGACCACCTGCTTGACTCGCCAGAACCACCTGCCGGACACGCCAAAATCACCAGCCGGCTACTCCACAACCACTTGCCGGACACTCCAGAATCACCTGCCGGGCATGCTGGAACCACCTCTCAGACGTGCCAGAACTACGTGGCGGACAGTCCAGAATCACCTGTTGGGCATGCGCAACCACCTCTGAGACGTACCAGAACCACGTGCCGTACACGCCGGAACCACCTACCGGACAGACCGGAATCTCCTTTCGGCCATGCGGAAACCGCCTGTCAGATGTGCCAGAAACACGTGCCGGGGACGCCAGAAGCACCTGCCGAGCACGTCGGAACCACCTGCTCATCTCGCCCGAACCACCTGCCGGATGCGCCAAAGTCAACAGCCGGCTACGCCAAAACCACTTGGTGGACTCTCTGGAATCACCTGCTGGGCATGATAGAACCACCTCTCAGACGTGCCAGAACCACGTGCCGGACACTCCGGAACCACCTGCCGGACAGACCGGAACCACCTGCCAGAGCTGCCTGCACCAACTGTCGAGCACACCAGAACCACACGCTCGACTCACTGGAACCACATGCCGGACATGGCAAAATCACCTGCCGGCTATGCCAGAATCACTTGCCGGACACTCCGATATCACCTGCCGGGCATGCCAGCACAACCTCTCAGAAGTGCCAGAAGCACGTGCCGGACAGGCCGGAACCATCTCCCGGACAGTCTGGAACCACAGGAAACAATCGCCGGGACCACCTGCTTGACTCACTGGTCCCATCTGCTGGACACGCAAAAATCACCTGCCGGCTACACCAGAACCACTTGCGGGACAAGCTGCAATCACGTGAAGGGTATGCCGGCACAGTATCTCAGACGTGCCAGAACCTCGTTCCGGACACCTCAGAACCACCTACCGGACACGCCGGAACCACCGGCTCGACCCGCCGGAACCACTGCCGGATATGCAAAATCACCTGCCGGCTATGCCAGAACCACTTGGCGAACACTCCGGAGTAACCTGCCGGGCATGCTGGAACCACCTCTCAGACGTGCCAGAACCACGTGCCAATGACACCAGAAGCATCTGCCGAGCAGGCCGGAACCACCTGCTCGACTCGCCAGAACCACCTGCCGGACATGCAAAAATCACCTGCCGGTTACGCCAGAATCACTTGGTGGACTCTCCGGGATCACCGGCCGGTCATGCCGGAACCACCTCTGAGACATACCAGAACCACGTGCCAGACACGCTGGAACCGCATCCTGGACACACTGGAACCACCTGCCGTACATGCCGGAACCTCCTGCCGAGAATGCCAGAAACACCTGCTCGGCTCCCGGGAAATTCCTACGGGGAAACTGTCATAGAAATGAAAGTCAAACGGCCTTTCTTGCCAGACCTTACTTCGCCACTTTAGAACTTCTGCTTCTGCCACAATTCCACCTTGCCAACCCGGCTCAGACGAAAGGCCTACATCTTCCCCTTGAGCAATGGGGACGAGGCCCGGATGATTGTGGTTCCACATGCTGAGGAGGAGAGAGACAATAGGCTTTTAACTAACCACCAAGTGCAATGGTTGAGAGAGTGTCAGAAAGCACCAATGGCAGAAAGACCCCTTTACTCTCAGCAGTGCCCTCCATTGCTCTAGAGCAGGAAGGCAGAAAGGACTGCCTCAATCCTTCAATGGGAAACAAGCCATAAACTGTCTTGCTTCCAGCTCTTTAGGAAGCTGAGAAAGAACTCGCTTTCCAAAGTGCTGTTAAAGCATACGAGGAAACACTGGTACAAAGGCAGCTCTAACGCCATTTCTTCCCAGTGCTTAACTCGCCGCTTTAGGAATTCTGCTTCTGCCGCAATTCCACCTTGCCAACCCGGCGAGACGAAATGCCTACATCTTCCCCTTGAGCAATGGGGACGAAGCCCGGATGATTGTGGTTCCACATGCTGAGGAGGAGACAGACAATAGGCTTTTAACCAACCGCCCATGAGCAGTGGTTGGGGTAGTGTCAGAAAGCACCAATGTCAGAAAGGCCCTTTACTCTCGGCCGTGCCCTCCATTCCTCTCATGGTAGGAGGCACAAGGCACTGGCACCACCCCTGAAGGGTATCAGAAAGCACCTATGACAGAAAGTCCCCTTTGCTCTCTGCCGTGTCCTCCCTTGCTCTGCAGGTGGAAGGCTCAAAGCACTGCCCCGTCCTTCAATGGGAGACAAGCCATAAAGTGTCTTCCCTCCAGCTCTTTAGGAAGCTGACAAACAACTCGCTTTCCACAGTCCTGTGACAGCATACCAGGAACCTCTCATACAAAGGCAGATCAAACGCCATTTATTCCCAGCCCTTAACTCGCCGCTTTAGGGCTTCTGTTTCTGCAGCAACCCAGCACCACCTTGCCAACCTGGCTCAGACGAATTGCCTACATCTTCCGCTGAAGCAACTGGGCTGAGTCCCATATGATTGAGCGTCCACATGCTTAGGAGGCGATAGAATGCACACCTTTCTCCAACCACCATTTTGCACTGCTGGAGAGAGTTTTGGAAAGCAGCTATCTCAGAAAGGCCCATTTGCACTCAGCCGTGCTCTCCATTGCTCTGGAGGTGGAAGGCACAAGGCACTGGCTCTGGATCCACCCCTCAATGGGAGACAAACCACATCTTGTCCTGCTTCCAGCTCTTTAGGAAGCTGAGAAAAGACTCCCTTTCCACAGTGCTCTTACAGCGTCCTGGGAACATCTCATACAAAGGAGGCTGAACGCCGTTTCTTTCCAGCACTTCACTCGCCGGTCTGGAACATCTGCATCCTGAACATTTCCACCTTGGCAACCCGGCTAGGACGAAATGCCTACATCTTCCCCTTGAGCAATTGGGATGAGGCCCCGATGATTGTGGTTCCACATGCTGAGGAGGAGAGAGACAACAGGCTTTTAACTAACCACCAAGTGCAATGGTTGGGAGAGTGTCAGAAAGCACCAATGGCAGAAAGACCCCTTTACTTTACTCTCAGCCATGCCCTCCATTGCTCTGCAGGTGGAAGGCACAAAGCACTGCCTCCATCTTTCAATGGGAGACAAGCCATAAAATGTCTTGCTTCCAGCTCTCTAGGAAGCTGAGAAAGAACTCGCTTTCCACAGTGCTGTTACAGCATACGAGGAAACTCTCATACAAAGGCAGTTCAAATGCCATTTCTTCCCAGCGCTTAACTTGCCGCTTTAGAACTTCTGCTGCAATTCCACCTTGCCAACCCGGCTCAGACGAAATGACTACATCTTCCCCTGAAGCAACTCGGCTGAGTCCCAAATGATTGAGCGTCCACATGCTTAGGAGGTGATAGACTGTATGCCTTTTTCCAACCACCATTGTGCACTGGTGGAGAGAGTGTCAGAAAGCAGCTGTGTCAGAAAGACCCCTTTGCAGGCAGCCGTGCCCTCCATTGCTCTAGACGTGGAATGCACAATGCACTGGCTCCACCCCTCAAGGGGCGACAAGCCACAGACCATCTTCCTTCCATCTCTTCTGATAGCTGAGAAAGAACTCCCTTTCAACAGTGCTCTTTCTGTGTCCTGGCAACATCTCATACAAAGGCAGCTGATATGCCGTTTCTTTTCAGCGCTTAACTCACCGATTTGGAAGTTCTGCCTCTGCCAGATTTCCACCTTGCCAACCAGGCTCAGACGAAATGCCTACATCTTCCCCTAAAGCAACGGGCACGAGGCCCAGATGATTGTGCTTCCACATGCTTAGCAGGAGCAGACAATAGGCTTTTTACAAACCGCCATTGTGCACTGGTGCAGAGAGTGTCAGAATGCACCTATGTCAGAAAGGGCACTTTGCTCTCAGCCGTGCCCTCCATTGCTCTAGAGGTGGAAGGCACAAAGCACTGCCTCCATCCTTCAATTGGAGACAAGCCATAAACTGTCCTGCTTCCAGCTCTTTAGGAAGCTGGGAAAGCACTCGCATTCCACAGTGCTCTTGCAGCATCCTGGGAACATCTCATACAAAGGCACCTGAACACCGTGTCTTTTCAGCCCTTAACTCGCCAATCTGCAACACTTGCTTCTGCTTCTTTTCCACCTTGCCCACCCGGCTCAGACGAAATGCCTACATCTGCCCCTTGAGCAATGGGGACGAGGCCTGGACGACTGTGGTTCCACATGCTGAGGAGGAGACAGACAATAGGCTTTTAACCAACCGCCCTTGAGCAATGGTTGGGGCAGTGTCAGAAACCACCAATTTCAGAAAGTCCCTTTACTCTTGGTCTTGCCATCCATTCCTCTAGTGGTAGGAGGCACAAGGCACTGGCACCACCCCTGAAGGGTATCAGAAAGCACCAATGGCAGAAAGCCCCCTTGCCTCTCAGCCATGCCCTCCATTGCTCTGCAGGTGGAAGGCACAAAGCACTGCCTCTTTCCTTCAATGAGAGACAAGCCATAAACTGTCTTGCCTCCAGCTCTTTAGGAAGCTGAGAAAGAACTCGCTTTCCACAGTGCTGTACAGCATACGAGGAAACTCTCATACAAAGTCAGCTCAAACGCCATTTCTTCCCAGCGCTTAACTAGCCGCTTTAGGACTTCTGCTTTTGCCGCAGTTCTACCTTGCCAACCTTGCTCAGAGGAAATGCCTACATCTTCCCCTGAAGCAACTGGGCTGAGTCCCAAATGATTTAGCATCCACCTGCTCAGGAGGCGATAGACTGTAAGCCTTTTTCCAAACACCTTTGTGCACTGGTGGAGAGAGTGTCAGAATGCAGCTATGTCAGAAAGACCCTTTTGCTCTCAGCCATGCCCTCCATTGCTCTAGATTGGAATGCACAATGCATTGGCTCCACCCATCAAGGGGCCACAAGCAACAGACGATCTTCCTTCCATCTCTTTAGGAAGCTGAGAACAAACTCACCTGACGTATAAAAAGGAATCATGCCCCTTATGTGCCAGAAAACCCCAGGAGACATGCCAAAAACACCCTCTGCACACTCTCAAAGGGCCACACATTCATGCCAGTATGACCCAACAGGCATAACAGAAGCACCCACGTTGCATGCCAGAACCACCTGTAACCACCTACCGGACACAGTGGAACAGCGATTCTGACACTGCAGAACCATCTCTTCAACATGCCAGCCGCACAGAATGACATGACGGAACCAGATTCCAAACATAGCACAACGACATGCCAGACACATTGTAAACACCTGTTGGATATGCCACAAACAGGAGCCAGAAACACTGAAACCAGCTGAGGAGTATGAAAGAACGGGGACCAGAAATGCCACAAGCATCTGTCTTACAAGCCAGAGCCCCGAGCCCAAAAAGCAGGAAAGACCTGCCGGACACACCAAAATAACCTGCCGGTGACGCCAGAACCACTTGGCGGACACCCAGGAACCACCTGCCGGGCACGCCTGAAGCACCTCACAGACGTGCCAGAACCACGTGCCGGCCATGCCGGAACCAGCTCCTGGACAGACCAGAAGCACCTTCAGGACACGCCGGAACCACCAGCTACGCATGCCGGAACCACCTCTCACAAATGCCAGAACCATGTGCCAATGACCCCGGAAGCACCTGCCGAGCATGCCGGAACCATCTGCTCGACTCGCCAGAACCACCTGCCAGACACGCCAAAATCACCTGCCGGCTACACCAGAACCACTTGGCAGACACTCCGGAACCACCTCCAGGACAAACCGGAACCACCTGCCGGACACGCCGGGACCACCTGCTTGACTCGCCAGAACCACCTGCCGGACACGCCAAAATCACCAGCCGGCTACGCCACAACCACTTGTTGGACACTCCAGAATCACCTGTTGGACATGTTGGAACCACCTCTCAGTGGTGCCACAACCACATGCCGGAGACAGCGGAAGCACCTGCCGAGAATGCCGTAAGTTCCTGAACCACCCCACAGAACCACCTGCTGGACACGCCAAGATCACCTGTCGGCTACGCCAGAACCACTTGGCGGACACTCCAGAATCACCTGCCGAGCATGCCAGCACAACCTCTCCGAAGTGACAGAAGCATGTGCCGGACATGCCAGAACCATCTTCCGGACAGACCGTAACCACAGGAAACACTCGCCGGATCCACCTCCTTGACTCACCAGTCCCACCTGCCGGACACGCCAAAATCACCTGCCCGCTACACCAGAACCACTTGGCGGACATTATGGAAACACCTGTTGGGCTGGCCGGAGCCACCTCTCAGACGTGCCAGAAGCACATGCCAGACATGCCGTGACGACCTATCGGACAGAACGGAACCACCTGCCAGACACGCCGCAACCACCTGCCAAACACACCACCGCCACCTGCTCGACTGGCCGGAACGACCTGATGGACAGGCCAATATCAACTGCTGGCTATGCCAGAACCACCTGGGGGACAGTCCGGAATCACCTGCCAGCCATGGCGGGGCCACCTCTCAGACGTATCAGAACCACGTGCCGGACACGCTGGAAACACGTACTGGACAGACTGGAACCACCTGCCAGCCATGCCTGAACCACATGCCGAGCACGACGGAACCACCTGCCGGACATGCCAAAATCACCTGCGGGCTACGCCAGAACCACTTGGAGGACTCTCCCGAAGGACCTGCCAGGCATGCTGGAACCATCTCTCAGACGTGCCAGAACCACGTGGTGGACAGTCCGGAATCACCTGTTGGGCATGCGCAACCACCTCTGAGACAGACCAGAACCACGTGCTGTACAGGCTGGAACAACCTAAAGGACAGACCAGAATCAACTTTCGGGCACGCCAGAACCACCTGTCAGCTGTGCCAGAAACACGTGCTGGAGACGCCGGAACCACCTGCCGAGCACATCGGAACCACCTGCTCAACTCTCCTGAACAACCTGCCGGACACGCCAAAATCACCAGCCGGCTACCCCACAACCACTTGTCGGACACTCCGGAAACACCTGCCGGGCATGCCAGCACAACCTCTCAGAAGTGCCAGAAGCACGTGCCGGAAAGGCCGGAACCATCTCCCGGACAGACCGGAACCACAGGAAACACTCGCCAGAACCACCTGCTTGACTCACCGGTCCCACCTGCAGGACACGCCAAAATCACCTGCCCGCTACACCAGAACCACTTGGGGGACAAGCTGGAATCACGTGAGGGGCATGCCGGCACAGCCTCTCAGACGTGCCAGAACCTCGTGCCGGACACCCCAGAACCACCTGCTGGACAGACCGGAACCACCTGCCGGACTTGCCTGAACCAACTTTTGAGCACGCCGGAACCACCGGCTCGACCCGCCGGAACCAACGCCGGACATGCAAAATCACCTGTTGGCTATGCCAGAACCACTTGGCGAACACTCCGAAATCACATGCCTGGCACGCCGGAACCACCTCTCAGACATGCCAGAACCACGTGCCAATGACCCTGGAAGCACCTGCCGAGCACGCCGGAACCACCTGCTCGACTCTCCAGAACAACCTGCCGGACGCGCAAAAATCACATGCTGGCTTGCCACAACCAGTTGGTAAACACTTCGGAATCACAGGCCGGGCTTGCTGGAACCACCTGCCGGTCATGCCAAAATCACCTGCCAACTACGCCAGAACCGCTTGGTGGACACTGCGGACACACCTGTCGGGCCAGCCGGAACCACCTCTCAGACGTGCCAGAACCATGTGCATGAGATGCCAGAGCCACAACCCAAACAGACGGAAACCACCTGCCAGACCCGCCTGAACCACCTGCCGAGCACGCCGGAACCACCTGCTCGACTCGAAAGAACCACCTGCCGGACACGCAAAAATCACCTGCCGGTTTGCCACAACCAGTGTGTGAACACTTCGGAATCACAGGCCGGGCATGCTGGAACCACCTGCCGGTCATGCCAAAATCACCTGCCAACTGCGCCAGAACCGCTTGGCGGACACTGCGGAAACACCTGTCGGGCCGGCCGGAACCACATCTCAGACGTGCCAGAACCATGTGCATGAGATGCCGGAGCCACAACCCAAACAGACGGAAAACACCTGTCAGACCCGCCTGAACCACCTGCCGAGCACGCTGGAACAACGTGCTCGAGTCGCAGGAACCACCTACCTGACACGCCAAAATCACCTCCGGGTATCCCAGAACCACTTGGCGGACACTCAGGAATCATCTGCCGGACATGCCGGAACCAGATCTCATACACACCAGAACCACGTGCCGGAAACACCGGAAGCACCTGTGGAGCATGCCAGAGACACCTGCTCGACTCGCCAGGAACACCTGCCGGACATGCCAAAATCACCTGCCAGGTACGCCAGAACCACCTGGCGGACACTCCGGAATCACCTGCCGTGCATGCCGGAACCATCTGGCAGACGTGTCAGAAGCACATGCGGGACACGCCGGAACCACTGGCTCGACCCGCCGGAACCACTGCCGAACATGCAAAATCTCCTGCCGGCTAGGCCAGAACCACTTGGTGAACACTCCGGAATCACCTGCCGGGCTTGCTGGAACCACCTGCCGGTCACGCCAAAATGACCTGCCAACTACGCCAGAACCACTTGGTGGACACTCCGGAATCACCTGCCACGCATGCCGGAACCACCTCTCAGACGTGCCAGAAGCACATGCCGGACACGCCGGAAACACCTACCGGAAACCATAACCACCTGCCAGACATGCTGGAACCACCTGCTGAGCACGCCGGAGCCACCTGCCTGACTCGCCAGAACCACCTGCTGGACACGCCAGATCAACAGCTGGCTATGCGGGAACCACCTGGCGGACAGTCCCGAATCACCTGCCGGGCATGCAGGAACCACCTCTCAGACGTGCCAGAACCTCGTGCCGGACACCCCAGAACCACCTGCCGGACAGGCCGAGAACCACGAGCTCGACCCGCATGAACAACCACCAGACATGCAAAATCACCTGCCGGCTAAGCCAGAACGACTTGGGGAACACTCCGGAATCACCTGCCGGGCATGCCGGAACCATCTCTCAGACATGCCAGAACCACGTGCCTATGACACCGGAAGCACCTGCCGAGCACGCTGGAACCACCTGCTCCACTCGCCGGAACCACCTAGCTGATACACCAAATCACATGCCGGGTATGCCAGAACCACTTGGCGAACACTCGGGAATCATCTGCCGGATATGCCGGAACCAGCTCTCAGACACACCAGAACCACGTGCCGGAGACGCCGGAAGAACCTGCTGAGCATGCCTGAGCCACCTGCTCGACTCGCAAGAAACACCTGCCGGACACGCCAAAATCACCTGGCGGGTACGCGAGAACCACGTTGCGGACACTCCGGAATCACCTGTCGGGCATGCCGGAACCACCTCTCAGACTTGCCAGAACCATGTTCCGGACATCCGGTACCACATGCCAAGTATGCTGGAACCACCTGATCCACTCCCCAGAACCAACTGCTGGACATGCCAAAATCACCAGCCGGCTATGCCAGAACCACTCGGCAGACACTCCGGAATCACCTGCCGGGCATGCCGGACCCACCTCTCAGAGATGCCAGAACCACATGCCGGAGACTCTGGAATCACCTGCCGGGCATGCCAGAACCACCTGCACGACTCCCCAGAACCACCTGCCAGACATGCCAAAATCACTTGCCGGCTACGCCACAACCAGTTGAACACTTCGGAATCACCTGCCGGGCTGGCTGGAACCACCTGCCGGTCACGCCCACATCACTTGTCAGCTCCGCCAGAACCACTTGGCGGACACTCCGGAAACACCTGTCGGGCCGGACAGAACCACGTCTCAGACGTGCCAGAACCATGTGCCTGAGATGCCAGAACCACACCCCAAAGACCGAACCACCTGCCAGTCCCGCCTGAACCACCTGCCGAGCACGCCGGAACCACCTAACTGACATGCCAAAATCACCTGCCGGCTATGCCAGAACCACTTGGCGAACACTCTGGAATCACCTGCCGGGCATGCTGGAACCACCTCTCAGACATGCCAGAACCACATGCCAATGACACCGGAAGGACCTGCCGAGCACTGCGCAACCACCTCCAGGACATACCGGAACCACCTACCGGACACGCCGGGACCACCTGCTTGACTCGCCAGAACCACCTGCCGGACACGCCAAAATCACGAGCCGGCTACGCCAGAACCACTCGGCTGACACTCCGGAACCATCTCAGGGATAGACCGGAACCACCTGCCTGACACGCCGGGACCACCTGCTTGACTCTCCAGAACCACCTGCCGGACACACCAAAATCACCAGCTGGCTACGCCACAACCACTTGTCGGACTCTCCGGAATCACCTGCCGGGCTTGCTGGAACCACCTGCCGGTCACGCCAAAATGACCTGCCAACTACGCCAGAACCACTTGGTGGACACTCCGGAATCACCTGCCACGCATGCCGGAACCACCTCTCAGAGGTGCCGGAAGCACATGCCGGACACGCCGGAAACACCTACCGGACATACCATAACCACCTGCCAGACATGCTGGAACCACCTGCTGAGCACGCCGGAGCCACCTGCCTGACTCGCCAGAACCACCTGCTGGACACGCCAGATCAACAGCTGGCTATGCGGGAACCACCTGGCGGACAGTCCCGAATCACCTGCCGGGCATGCAGGAACCACCTCTCAGACGTGCCAGAACCTCGTGCCGGACACCCCAGAACCACCTGCCGGACAGGCCGAGAACCACGAGCTCGACCCGCATGAACAACCACCAGACATGCAAAATCACCTGCCGGCTAAGCCAGAACGACTTGGGGAACACTCCGGAATCACCTGCCGGGCATGCCGGAACCATCTCTCAGACATTCCAGAACCACGTGCCTATGACACCGGAAGCACCTGCCGAGCACGCTGGAACCACCTGCTCCACTCGCCGGAACCACCTACCTGATACACCAAATCACATGCCGGGTATGCCAGAACCACTTGGCGAACACTCGGGAATCATCTGCCGGATATGCCGGAACCAGCTCTCAGACACACCAGAACCACGTGCCGGAGACGCCGGAAGAACCTGCTGAGCATGCCTGAGCCACCTGCTCGACTCGCAAGAAACACCTGCCGGACACGCCAAAATCACCTGGCGGGTACGCGAGAACCACGTTGCGGACACTCCGGAATCACCTGTCGGGCATGCCGGAACCACCTCTCAGACTTGCCAGAACCATGTTCCGGACATCCGGTACCACATGCCAAGTATGCTGGAACCACCTGATCCACTCCCCAGAACCAACTGCTGGACATGCCAAAATCACCAGCCGGCTATGCCAGAACCACTCGGCAGACACTCCGGAATCACCTGCCGGGCATGCCGGACCCACCTCTCAGAGATGCCAGAACCACATGCCGGAGACTCTGGAATCACCTGCCGGGCATGCCAGAACCACCTGCACGACTCCCCAGAACCACCTGCCAGACATGCCAAAATCACTTGCCGGCTACGCCACAACCAGTTGAACACTTCGGAATCACCTGCCGGGCTGGCTGGAACCACCTGCCGGTCACGCCCACATCACTTGTCAGCTCCGCCAGAACCACTTGGCGGACACTCCGGAAACACCTGTCGGGCCGGACAGAACCACGTCTCAGACGTGCCAGAACCATGTGCCTGAGATGCCAGAACCACACCCCAAAGACCGAACCACCTGCCAGTCCCGCCTGAACCACCTGCCGAGCACGCCGGAACCACCTAACTGACATGCCAAAATCACCTGCCGGCTATGCCAGAACCACTTGGCGAACACTCTGGAATCACCTGCCGGGCATGCTGGAACCACCTCTCAGACATGCCAGAACCACATGCCAATGACACCGGAAGGACCTGCCGAGCACTGCGCAACCACCTCCAGGACATACCGGAACCACCTACCGGACACGCCGGGACCACCTGCTTGACTCGCCAGAACCACCTGCCGGACACGCCAAAATCACGAGCCGGCTACGCCAGAACCACTCGGCTGACACTCCGGAACCATCTCAGGGATAGACCGGAACCACCTGCCTGACACGCCGGGACCACCTGCTTGACTCTCCAGAACCACCTGCCGGACACACCAAAATCACCAGCTGGCTACGCCACAACCACTTGTCGGACTCTCCGGAATCACCTGCCGGGCATGCTGGAACCACCTCTCAGAGGTGCCACAACCACATGCCGGAGACGGCGGAAGCACCTGCCGAGAATGCCGAAAGTTCATGATCCACTCCACAGAACGGCCAGCCGGACACGCCAAAATCACCTGCTGGCTACATCAGAACCACTTGGCGGACACTCCAGAATCACCTGCCGGGCATGCCAGCACAACCTCTCAGAAGTGCCAGAAGCACGTGCAGGACAGGCCGGAACCATCTCCCGGACAGACCGGAACCACAGGAAACACTCGCCGGTGCAACCTGCTTGACTCACCGGTCCCAGCTGCAGGATAAGCCAAAATCACCTGCCCGCTACACCAGAACCTCTTGGCGGACAAGCCGGAATCACGTGAAGTGCATGCCGACACAACCTCTCAGAGGTGCCAGAACCTCGTGCTGGACACCCCAGAACCACCTGCCGGAAACACCGCAACCACCTGCTGGACACACCGGAACCACAGGCTCGACTCGCAGGAACCACCGCCGGACATGCAAAATCACCTGCCGGCTACGCCAGAACCACTTGGCGATCACTCCGGAATCACCTGCCGGGCATGCCGGAAGCACCTCTCAGTCATGCCAGAACCACATGCCAATGACACCGGAAGGACCGCCCGAGCACGCCGGAACCACCTGCTTGACTCGCCGGAACCACCTACCTGACATGCCAAAATCACCTGCCTGGTATGCCAGAGCCAATTGGTGGACACTCCGGAATCATCTGCCGGACATGCCAGAACCAGCTCTCAGACACACCAGTACCACGTGCCGGACACGCCGGAAGCACCTTCTGAGCATGCCTGAGCCACCTGCACGACTCGCAAGAAACACCTGCTGGACAAGCCAAAATCACCTGCCGGCTACGCCAGAACCACGTGGCGGACACTCCGGAATCACCTGTCGGGCATGCTGGAACCACCTCTCAGACGTTTCAGAACCTCGTGCTGGACACGCCAGAACCACCTGCCGGACAGACCGGAACCACCTGCCGGTCCCGCCGGAACCACCTGCTGAGCATGCCAGAACAACTTGCTCGACTTGCTGGAGCCAAATGCCGGACATGCCAAAATCAGCTGCCGGCTATGCCAGAACCACTTGCCGGACACTCCAAAATCACCTGCCTGGTGTGCCGGAACCACCTCTCATACGTACCAGAACCAAGTGCAGGAGACGCCGGAAGCACCTGCTCAGCATGCCAGAACCACCTGATCCACTGCCCAGAACCACCTGCTGGACATGCCTGAACCACCTGCCGGCTATGCGGGAACCACTTGGCAGACGCTCCGGAATGACCTGCCGTGCATGCCGGAACCACCCCTCAGACGTGACTGAAAAACATGCCGGAGACGCCGGAACCACCTGCCTGGCATGCCGGAACCATCTCTCAGACGTGCCACGACCACGTGCCGGAGAGACCGGAAGCACCTGCTGAGCTTGCCGGAACCACCTGCTGGACATGCCGGAACCACCTGCCTCACAGGCCAAAATCATATGCCAGCTACGCCAAAACCACTTGGTGGACACTCCAGAATCACCTTGCGGGCATGCCGGAACCACGTCATGGACAGACGGCAGACACCTGCCGGACCTGCCGGAAACACCTGCCGAGCACGCCAGAACCAACTGCTTGACTCACCAGAGCCACCTGCCGGACAACCAGAAACACCTGCTGGGTACGCCAGAGCACTCGGCAGACACTCCGGAACCACCTCCAGGACAGACTGGAACCAAATGCCGGTCACGCCGGGACCACCTGCTTGACTCGCCAGAACCACCTGGCGGACATGCCAGAAACACCAGCCATCTACACCACAACCACATGTCAGACACTCCGGAATCACCTTCCAGGCATGCTGGACCCACCTCTCAAAGGTGGCACAACCACATGCCGGAGACGGCGGAAGCACCTGCCGAGAATGCCGGAAGTTCCTGATCCACTCCCCAGAACCACCTGCCGAACAGGCCAAAATCACCTGCCGGCTACGCCAGAACCACTTGGCGGACACTCCAGAATCACCTGCCGGGCATGCCAGCACAACCTCTCAGAAGTGCCAGAAGCACGTGCCGGACAGGCCGGAACCATCTCCCGGACAGACCGGAAACACAGGAAACACTCGCCGGAACCACCTGCTTGACTCACCGGTCCCACCTGCCGGACACGCCAAAATCAACTGCCCCCTACACCAGAACCACTTGGGGGACAAGCCGGAATCACGTGAAGTGCATGCCGACACAACCTCTCAGACGTGCCAGAACCTCGTCCTGGACACCCAAAACCACCTGCTGGACAGACCGGAACCACCTGCCGGACACGCCGGAACCACCGGCTCGTCTCGCCGGAACCATTGCCGGACATGCAAAATCACCTGCCGGCTACGCCAGAACCACTTGGCGAACCTTCCGGAATCACCTGCCGGGCATGGCGGAACGACCTCTCAGACATGCCGGAACCACATGCCAATGACACCGGAAGCACCTGCCGAGCACGCCAGAACCACCTGCTCGACTCGCCAAAACCACCTGCTGGACATGCCAAAATCATCTTCCGGCTACGCCACAACCATTTGGTGAACACTTCGGAATCACCTGCCATGCTGGGTGGAACCACCATCCGGTCACGCCAACATCACCTGCCAGCTATGCCAGAACCACTTGGCGGACACCATGGAAACACCTGTCGGGCCGGCCGGAACCACCTCTCAGACGTGCCAGAACCATGTGCCTGAGATGCCGGAACCACACCCCGAACACACCAAAACCAACTGCCAGACCCGCCTGAACCACCTGCCGAGCATGTCTGAACCACCTACTCGACTCGCCGGAACCACCGACCTGACACGCCAAAATCACCTGCCGGGTATGCCAGAACCGCTTGGTGGACACTCCGGAATCATCTGCCGGGCTTGCTGGAACCACCTGCCGGTCACGCCAACATCACCTGCCAGCTACGCCAGAACCACTTGGCGGACACTCCGGAAACACCTGTCGTGCATGCCGGAACCACCTCTCAGACGTGCCAGAACCATGTGCCTGAGATGCCGGAACCACAGCCCGAACAGACCGAAACCACCTGCAAGACCCGCCCGAACCCCCTGGCGAGCATGCCTGATCCACCTGCTCGACTAGCCAGAACCACCTTCCGGACACGCCAAAATCAACTACCAGGTATACCAGAACCACTTGGTGGACACTCCGGAATCATCTGCCGGACATGCCAGAACCAGCTCTCAGACACACCAGAACCACGTGCCAGAGATGCCGGAAGCACCAGCTGAGCATGCCTGAGCCACCTGCTCGACTCGCAAGAAACACCTGTCAGACATGCCAAAATCACCTGCCGGGTACGCCAGAAACACTTGGCGGACACTCAGGAATCACCTGTCGGGCATGCCGGAACCACCTCTCAGACTTGCCCGAACCATGTTCTGGACACGCCGGTACCACCTGCCGAGTATGCCGGAACCAGCTGATCCACTCCCCAGAACCACCTACTGGACATGCCAAAATGAACTGCCGGCTACGCCAGAACCACCCGGCAGACACTCCGGAATCACATGCCAGGCATTCCGGAACCGCCTCTCAGAGGTGCCAGAACCACATGCCGGAGACTCCGGAATCGCCTGCCGGGCATGCCGGAACCGCCTCTCAGAGGTGCCAGAACCACATGCCGGAGAGACCGCAAGCACCTGCCGAGCTCGCCGGAACCACCTGTTGGACATGCTGCAACCACCTGCCTCACAGGCGAAAATCCTATGCCGGCTACTCCAAAACCACTTGGTGGACACTCCAGAATCACCTTGCGGGCATGCCGGAACCACGTCATGGACAGACGGCAAAAACCTGCCGGACCTGCCAGAACCACCTGCCGAGCACGCCGGAACCACCTGCTCGACTCACCAGAGCCACCTGCCGGACACACCAGAAACACCTGCGGGGTACTCCAGAACCACTTGGAGGACTCTCCGGGATCACCTGCCGGGCATGCCGGAACCACCTCTCAGACGAGCCAGAACCACATGCCGGACACTCCAGAATCACCTGCCGGGCATGCCAGCACAACCTCTCAGAAGTGCCTGAAGCACGTGCCGGACAGGCCGCAACCATCTCCCGGACAGATCGGAACCACAGGAAACACTCGCCGGAACCACCTGTTTGACTCACCGGTCCCACCTGCCGAACACGAAAAAATCAACTGCCCGCTACACCAGAACCACTTGGAGGACAAGCCGGAATCACGTGAAGTGCATGCCGTCACAACCTCTCAGATGTGCCAGAACCTCGTGCCGGACACCCCAGAACCACCTGCTGGACAGACCGGAACCACCTGCCGGACACGCTGGAACCAGCGGCTCGACTCGCCGGAAGCATTGCCGGACATGCAAAATCACCTGCCGGCTATGACAGAACCACTTGGCAGACACTCCGGAATCACCTGACGGGCATGGCTGAACCACCTCTCTGACATGCAAGACCCACATGCCAATGACACCGGAAGCACCTGCCGAGCACGCCAGTACCACCTGCTCGACTTGCAAGAAACACCTGCCAGACACGCCAAAATCACCTGCCGGGTACGGCAGAACCACTTGGCAGAGACTCCGGAATCAGCTGTCCGGCATGCCGGAACCACCTCTCAGACGTGCCAGAACCTCGTGCCGGACACGCCAGAACCACCTGCCGGACAGACCGGAACCACCTGCTGGACACGCCGGAACCACCGGCTCGACTCACCGGAACCACTGCCGGACATGCAAAATCACCTGCCGGCTACACCAGAACCACTTGGCGAACACTCCGGAATCACCTGCCGGGCATGCTGGAACCACCTCTCAGACGTGGCAGAACCATGTTCTGGACACGCTGGTACCACCTGCCGAGTATGCCTGAACCAGCTGATCCACTCCCCAGAACCACCTACTGGACACGCCAAAATCAACCTCCGGCTACACCAGAACCTCTCGGCAGACACTCCGGAATCACATGCCAGGCATTCCGGAACCACCTCTCAGAGGTGCCAGAACCACATGCCGGATACTCCGGAATCACCTGCTGGGCATGCCGGAACCATCTCTAAGACGTGCCACAACCACGTGCCAGAGAGACAGGAAGCACCTGCCGAGCTCGCCGGAACCGGCTGCTAGAAACGCCGGAACCACATGCCTGACAGGCCAAAATCATATGCTGGCTACGCCAAAACCACTTGGTGGACACTCCAGAATCACCTTGCAGGCATGCAGGAACCACGTCATGGACAGACGGCAAACACCTGCCGGACCTGCCGGAACCACCTGCCGAACACGCCGGAACCACCTGCTCGACGCACCAGAGACAATTGCCGGACACACCAGAAACACCTGCGGGCTACGCTAAAACCACTTGGAGGACTCTCCGGGATCACCTGCCGGACATGCCGGAACCACCTGTCAGACGTGCCAGAACCATGTGCCGGACACGCCATAAACACCTGCTCCACTCCCCAGAACCACCAGTAGGACACGCCAAAATCACCTGCCGGCTACGCCAGAACCGCTCTGCAGACACTCCGGAATCACCTGCCTGGCATGCTGGAACCACCTCTCAGAGGTGCCACAACCACATGCCAGAGAAGGCGGAAGCACCTGCCGAGAATGCCAGAAGTTCCTGATCCACTCCACAGAACCATCTGCTGGACATGCCAAAATCACCTGCTATCTACGCAAGAACCACTCGGCAGACACTCCGGAAACACCTGCCGGGCATGCCGGAACCACCTCTCAGACGTGCCAGAACCACGTGCCGGACACGCCGGAACCACCTACAGGACACAACGGAACCACCTGCCGGACACGCCTGAACCATGTGCGGTGCATGCAGGAACCTCCTACTCGACTCGCAGGACCCACCTGCCGGACACGCAAAAATCACCTGCTGGCTATGCCAGAACCACTTGCTGAACTTTCTGGAATCAGCTGCCTAGAATCCCGGACCCACCTCTCAAATGTGCCAAAATCAAGTGCCGGAGGCACCAGAAGCACCTGCCGAGCTAGCCGGAAGCACCTGCTCGAATCGTCGGAACCACCTGTGGGACACGCCAAAATCACCTGCCGGCTACTCAAGAACCACTTGGTGGACAATCCGGAATCACCTGCTGGACATGCCTGAACCACCTGTCAGACGTGCCGGAACCACGTGCCAGACACGCCGGAACCATCTCCCGCACATACCGGAACCACCTACTGGACCTGCATGAACCACCTGACGAGCATGCCGGATCCACATGCTGGACACGCCGGATCCACATGCTGGACACGCCAAAATCACCTGCGGGCTAGACTGGAACCACATGGAGGACTCTCCGGGATCACCTGCCAGGCATGCCAGTACCACCACTCAGATGTGCCAGAACCACGTGGCGGAGAGTCCGGAATCACCTGCTGGGCATGTGGGCCCCACCTCTCAGACATAGCAGAACCACGTGCAGCACACGCCGGGACCCACTAGTGGACAGACTGGAACCACCGGCCAGACACGCGGGAATCACCTGCGGAGAACACCGGAACCACCTGATCAGCTCACCTGAAACACCTGCTGGACACATCAAAATCACCTGCCGGACACGCCAAAATCACCTGCTGGCTATGCCAGAACCACTTGCCAGACACTCCGGTATCACCTGTTGGGCATGCCGGAACCACCTCTCAGACGTGCCAGAGCCACATGCCAGAGACACCGGATGCACCTGCCGAGCACGCCGGAACCTCCTGCTCGACTCGCACGAACCACCTGCCGGAGACGACAAAATCACCTGCCGGCTAGGCCAGAACCACGTGGCGGACTCTATTGAATCACCCGCCGGGCATGCCAGAACCCCCTCTCAAACGTGCCGGAAGCATGCGCCAGACACGCCAGAACCACCTACTGGACAGACCGGAACCACCTGCCGGACCCGCCGGAACCACCTGCTGAGCATGCCGGAACAACCTGCTCGACTCGCTGGAGCCACCTGCCGGACATGCCAAAATCAGATGCCGGTTATGCCAGAACCACTTGCCGGAAACTCCAAAATCACCTGCATGGCGTGCCGGAACCACCTCTCATACGTACCAGAACCACGTGCAGGAGACGACGGAAGCACCTGCCGAGCATGCCAGAACCACCTGATCCACTCGCCAGAACCACCTGCTGGACCCGCCTGAAGCACCTGCCGTCTATGTGGGAACCACTTGGCGGACACTCCAGAATCACCTGCCGTGCATGCCAGAACCACCTCTCAGACGTGCCAGAAGCATGTGTCGGACATGCCGGAACGACCTACCAGACAGAATGGAACCACCTGCCAGACACGCCAGAACCACCTGCCGAACAAGCTGGAGCCGCCTGCTCGACTCGCTGGAACCACCTGCCGGACAGGCCAAAATCAACTACCGGCTATGCCACAACCACCTGGGAGACAGTCCGGAATCACCTGCCAGCCATGCCGGAATCACCTCTCAGACGTACCAGAACCACGTGCCGGATAAGCTGGAAACACGTACTGCACAGAATGGAACCATCTCCCGGCCACGCCTGAAGCACCTGCCGAGCATGCCGGAACCACCTGCCAGACATGCCAAAATCACCTGCCGGCTACTCCAGAACGTCTTGGCAGACACTGTGGAATCAACTGCCGGGCATGCCAGAACCACCTCTGAGACGTGCCAGAACTATGTGCCGGACACGCTGGATCGACCTACCAGACACAATGGAACAACCTGCCGGACACGCCAGAACCACCTGCAGAGCATGCAGGGACCACCTGCTCAACTCGCAGGACCCACTTGCCGGACATGCCAAAATCACATGCTGGCTGCGCCAGAACCACTTGTTGGACACTCCGGAATCACCTGCCAGGCATGCGGGAACCACCTCTCATAGGTACCAGAACCACGTGCCGGACATGCCAGAACCACCTTCTGGACAGTCCGGAACAACCTGCCAGACACGCCGGAAGCACCTGTCGAGCACGCCGGATGCACCTGCTCAACTAGCAGGAACCACCTGCCAGACACGCCAAAATCACCTGCCAGACACGCCAAAATCACCTGCCGCCTATGCCAGAACAACTTGCAGGACATTGCAGAATCACCTGCTGAGCACGCCGGAACCTCCTGCTCGACTCACCGGAACCACCTGCCGGAGATGCCAAAATCACCTGCCGGCTAGGCCAGAACCACGTGGCGCAATCTATGGAATCACACGCTGGGCATGCTGGAAGCACCTCTCAGACGTACCGGAAGCATGTGTGGGACACGCCGGAACCACGTAATGGACAGACCAGAACCTCCTGGAGGACCCGCCTGAAACACCTACTGAGCACTCCGGAACAACCTGCTCCACTCACTCGAGCCACCTGCTGGAAACGCCAAAATCACCAGCCGGCTATGCCAGAACCACTTGCGGACACTCCGGAATCACCTGCAGGGCATTCCGGAACCACCTCTCAGATGTGCCAAAACCACATGACGGACACTCCGGAAAAACCTGCTGGGCATGCCGGAACCACATCTCAGACGTGCCAAAATCACATGACGGACACTCTGGAATCACGTGCCGGGCATGCCGGAACCACCTCTCAAATGTGCCAAAATCAGGTGCCGGAGACGCTAGAAGCACCTGCCGAGCTAGCCGGCATCACCTTCTCGAATCGTCGGAACCACCTGTGGGACACGCCAAAATCACCTGCTGGCTACATCAGAACCACTTGGTGGATAATCCGGAATCACCTGCCGGACATGCCAGAAACACCTGTCAGACGTGCCAGAACCACGTGCCGCACATGCCGGAACCAACTCCAGGACAGACCAGAACCACCTACCGGACCTGCCGGAACCACCTTCCGAGCATGCCGGAACCACCTTCTGGACATGCCAAAATCACCTGTGGGCTACGCCAGAACCACTTGGAGGACTCTCCGGGATCACATGCTGGGCATGGCAGAACCACCTCCCAGACGTGCCAGAACCATGTGCCGGACCCGCCGGAATCACATGCCGAGTATGCCGGAACCACCTGATCCACTCCCCAGAACCACCTGCTGGACACGCCAAAATCACCTGCCGGCTACTCCAGAACCACTCGGCAGACACTCCGCAATCACCTGCCGGGCATGCTGGAACCACCTCCCAGATGTGCCAGAACCACGTGCCGGACACGCAGGAACCACCTACCAGACACAACGGAACCACCTGCCGGACACGCCTGAACCACCTGCCGAGTATGCAGGAACCACCTGCTCGACATGCAGGACCCACCTGCCGGACACGCCAAAATCACCTGCCAGCTGCGCCAGAACCACTTGGCACATACTCCGGAATCACATGCCAGTCATGCTGGAACCACCTCTCAAACGTGCAAGAACCACATACCGGAGACGCCGGAAGCACGTGCCGAGCATGCCAGAACCACCTGTGCCACTCCACAGAACCATCTGCCGGACACGCCAAAATCACCTGCCGGCTATGCCAGAACCACTTGGCGGACACTCGGGAATCACCTGCCGCGCATGCCGGAATCAACTCTCAGACGTGCCAGCACCACATGGCGGACACGCGGGAACCACCTACCGGACAGAAGTGAAGCGCCTGCGGGACATTCCGGAACCAACCGGCCAAGCACGCCAGAGCCACCTGCTCGACTAGCCAGAAACAACTGGCGGACACGCCAAAATCACCTTCCGGCTACACCAGAACCACTTGGTGGACAATCCGGAATCACCTGCCAGTCATGCCGGAACCAGCTCTCAGAGGTGTCCGAACCACGTGCCGTAGACGCTGGAACCACCTAGCGGACAGACCGGAACCACCTGCCAGACTCGCCGGAAGCACCTGCCGGCTACGTCAGAACCACTTTGTGTACAAGCCGGAATAATGTTTCGGCCATGACGGCACAACCTCTCAGACGCGCCAGAAGCACGTGCCGGACACGCGGGAACCACCTCCAGAACAGACCGCAACCACCTGCCGGACATGCGGGAACCACCGGCTCCACTCGCCGGAACGGCCGCCGGAGATGCAAAATCACCTGCCGGCTACGCCAGAACCACTTGGCGAACACTCCACAATCACCTGCCGGGCATGCCGGAACCACCTCTCAGACATGCCAGAACCACATGCCAATGACACCGGAAGCACCTGCCGAGCACGCCGGAACCACCTGCTCGACTCGCCAGAACCACCTGCCGGACACGCCAAAATCACCTGCCGGATACGCCACAACCAGTTGAAGAACACTTCGGAACGTCCTGCCGGTCACGCCACCATCACCTGCCAGCTACGCCAGAACCACTTGGCGGACACTCCAGAAACACCTGTCGGGCCGGCCGGAACCACCTCTCAGACGTGCCAGAACCATGTGCCTGACATGCCGGAACCACACCCCGAACAGACCGAAACCACCTGCCAGACCAGCCTGAACCACCTGCTGAGCCCGCCAGAACCATCTGCTCGACACGCCGGAACCACCTATCTGACACGCCAAAATCACCTGCAGGGTATGTCAGAACCACTTGGTGGACACTCCGGAATCATCTGCCGGACAATCCAGAAACATCTCTCAGACACAGCAGAACCACGTGCCGGACGAGCCAGAAGAACCTGCTGAGCATGCCTGAGCCACCTGCTCGACTTGCAAGAAATACCTGCCAGACACGCCAGAAACACGTGGCGGACACTCCGGAATCACCTGTCGGGCATGCCGGAACCACCTCTCAGACGTGCCAGAACCTCGTGCCGGACACGCCAGAACCACCTGCCGGACAGACCGGAACCACCTGCCGGACACGCCGGAACCACCAGCTCGACTCGCCGGAACCAACGCCGGACATGCAAAATCACCTGCCGGCTATGCCAGAACCACTTGGCGAACACTCCGGAATCACCTGCCGGGCATGCCGGAACCACCTCTCAGACTTGCCAGAACCATGTTCCGGACACGCCGGTACCACCTGCCGAGTATGCCGGAACCACCTGATCCACTCCCCAGAACCACCTTCTGGACATGCCAGAATCACCTGCCAGCTACGCCAGAACCACTCGGCAGACACTCCGGAACCACCTGCCGGGCATGCCGGAAACACGTCTCAGAGGTGCCTGAGCCACATGCTGGACACTCCGGAACCACATGCCGGGCATGCCGGAACCATCTCTCAGACGAGCGAGAACCATGTTCCAGACACTCAGGTACCACCTGCCGAGCTCGCAAGAACCACCTGCTGGGCACGCCATAATCACCTGCCGGCTATAACACAACCACTCGGCAGACACTCCGGAATCACCTGCCGGGCTTGCTGGATCCACCTGCCGGTCACGCCAACCTCACCTGCCCACTACGTCAGACCCACTTGGCGGACACTCCAGAAACACCTGTCGGGCTGGCCGGAACCACCTCTCAGACGTGCCAGAGCCATGTGCCTGAGATGCCGGAACCACACCCCGAACAGACCGAAACAGCCTGCCAGACCCGCCTGAACCCCCTGGCGAGCAGGCCTGATCCACCTGCTCAACTAGCCGGAACCACCTTCCTGACACGCCAAAATCACCTGCCGGGTATACCAGAACCACTTGGTGGACACTCCGGAATCATCTGCCGGACATGCCAGAACCAGCTCTCAGACACACCAGAACCATGTGCCAGAGACGCCGGAAGCACCAGCTGAGCATGCCTGAGCCACCTGCTCGACTCGCAAGAAACACCTGTCGGACCTGCCAAAATCACCAGCCGGGTACGCCAAAAACACTGGGCAGACACTCCGGAATCACCTGTCGGGCATGACGGAACCACCTCTCAGACTTGCCAGAACCATGTTCTGGACACGCCAGTACCATCTGCCGAGTATGCCGCAACCAGCTGATCCACTCCCCAGAACCACCTACTGGACATGCCAAAATCAACTGCCGGCTACGCCAGAACAACTCAGCAGACACTCCGGAATCACCTGCCAGGCATTCCGGAACAACCTCTCAGAGGTGCCAGAACCACATGCCGGACACTCCGGAATCACCTGCCGGGCATGCCGGAAACAACTCTCAGACCTGCCAGAACCATGTGCCGGAACGCCGGAACCACCTGCCGAGTATGCCAGAACCACCTGCTCCACTCCACAGAACCACCTGCTGGACATGCCAAAATCACCTGCTGGCTACGCCAGAACCACTCGGCAGACGCTCTGGAACCACCTCCAGGACAGACCGGAACCACCTGCTGGACACGCTGGGACCACCTGCTTGACTCGCCAGAACCACGTGCCGGAAATGCCAGAATCACCAGCCGGCTACGCCACAACCACTTGTCGGACACTCCGGAATCACCTGCCGGGCATGTTGGAACCACCTCTCAGAGGTGCCACAACCACATGCCGGAGACGGCGGAAGCACCTGCCGAGAATGCCGGAAGTTCCTGATCCACTCCCCAGAACCACCTGCCGGACACGCCAAAATCACCTCCCGGCTACTCCAGAACCACTTGGAGGACACTCCAGAATCACCTGCCGGGCATGCCAGCACAACCTCTCAGAAGCGCCAGAAGCACTTGCCGGACAGGCCGGAACCATCTCCCGGACAGACAGGAAACACAGGAAACACTCGCCGGAACCACCTGCTTGACTCACCGGTCCCACCTGCCGGACACGCCAAAATCACCTGCCCGCTACACCAGAACCACTTGGCGGACAGGCCGGAATCACGTGAAGTGCATGCCGACACAACCTCTCAGACGTGCCAGAACCACGCGCTGGACACCCCAGAACCACCTGCTGGACAGACCGGAACCACCTGCCGGACACGCCGGAACCACCGGCTCGTCTCGCCGGAACCATTGCCGGACATGCAAAATCACCTGCCGGGTACGCCAGAACCACTTGGCGAACACTCTGGAATCACCTGCCGGGCATGGCGGAACCATCTCTCAGACATGCCGGAACCACATGCCAATGACACCGGAAGCACCTGCCGAGCCCGCCAGAACCACCTGCTCGACTCGCCAAAAGAACCTGCTGGATACGCCAAAATCACCTTCCGGCTATGCCAGAACCACTTGGCAGACACTCCGGAATCACCTGCCGGGCTTGCTGGAACCACCTGCCGGTCACACCAACATCACCTGCCAGCTACGCCAGAACCACTTGGCGGACACTCCGGAAACACCTGTCAGGATGGCCGGAACCACCTCTCAGACGTGCCAGAACCATGTGTCTGAGATGCCGGAACCACACCCCGAACAGACCGAAACCACCTGCCAGACGCGCCTGAACCACCTGCCGAGCACGCCGGAACCACCTACTCGACTCGCCGGAACCACCTAACTGACACGCCAAAATCACCTGCCGGGTATGCCAGAACCACTTGGTGGGCACTCCGGAATCATCTGCCGGACATGCCAGAACCAGCTCTCAGACACACCAGAACCACGTGCCGGACACGCCGGAAGCTCCTGCTGAGCATGCCTGCGCCAGATGCTCGACTTGCAAGAAACACCTGCCAGACACGCCAAAATCAACTGCCGGGTACGCCAGAACAACGTGGCAGACACTCCGGAATCACCTGTCGGGCTTGAAGGAACCACCTCTCAGACGTGCCAGAACCTCGTGCCGGACACGCCAGAACCACCTGCCGGACAGACCGGAACCACCTGCCGGACACGCCGGAACCACCGGGTCGAATCGCCGGAACCAACGCCGGACATGCAAAATCACCTGCCGGCTATGCAAGAACCACTTGGCGAACACTCCGGAATCACCTGCCGGGCATGGCGGAACCACCTCTCAGACATGCCGGAACCACATGCCAATGACACCAGAAGCACCTGTCGAGCACGCCAGAACCACCTGCTCGACTCGCCAAAACCACCTTCTGGACACGCCAAAATCACCTGCCGGCTACGCCACAACCATTTGGTGAACACTTCGAAATCACCTGCCGGGCTGGCTGGAACCACCTGCCGGTCACGCCAACATCACCTGTCAGCTATGCCAGAACCACTTGGCGGACACCATGGAAACACCTGTCGGGCTGGCCGGAACCACCTCTCAGATGTGCCAGAACCATGTGCCTGAGATGCCGGAACCACACCCCGAACAGACCGAATCCACCTGCCAGACCCGCCTGAAGAACCTGCCGAGCACGCCGGAACCACTTACCTGAGACGCCAAAATCACCTGCCGGGTATTCCAGAACCACTTGGTGGACACTCCGGAATCATCTGCCGTACATGCCAGAACCAGCTCTCAGACACACAAGAACCACGTGTCGGACATGCCGGAAGCACCTGCTGAGCATGCCTGAGCCACATGATCGACTTGCAAGAAACACCTGCTAGACATGCCAAAATCCCCTGCAGGGTACACCAGAACTATGTGGCGGACACTCCGGAATCACCTGTCGGGCATGCCGGAACCACCTCTCAGAGGTGCCAGAACCTCGTGCCGGACACGCCAGAACCACCTGCCGGACAGACCGGAACCACCTGCCGGACACGCCGGAACCACCGGCTCGACTTGCTGGAACCACGGCCGGACATGCAAAATCACCTGCCGGCTACGCCAGAACCACTTGGCGAACACTCCGGAATCACCTGCCGGGCATGCCGGAACCACCTCTCAGAGTTGCCAGAACCATATGCCGGAGACGCCGGAACCTCCTGCCGAGTATGCCGGAACCACCTGATCCACTCCCCAGAACCACCTGATGGACACGCCGGAATGACCTGCCGGCTACGCCAGAACCACTCGGCAGACACTCCGGAAGCACCTGCCGGACCTGCCGGAACCACCCGCCGAGCACGCCAGAACCACCTGCTCGACTCACCAGAGCCACCTGCCGGACACACCAGAAACACCTGCAGGGTACACCAGAACCACTTGGAGGACTCTATGGGATCACCTGCCGGGAATGCCGGAACCACTTCTCAGACGTGCCAGAACCATGTGCCAGACACGCCGGAAGCACCTGCCGAGTATGCCGGAACCACCCGCTCCACTCCCCAGAACCACCTGCTGGAGATGCCAAAATCACCTGCCGGCTCCGCCAGAACCACTCTGCAGACACTCCGGAACCACCTGCCGGGCATGCCAGAACCATCTCTCAGACATGCCACAACCACATGCCGGAGGGACCGGAAGCAACTGCCGAGCTCGCCGGAACCACCTGCTGGACATGCCGGAACCACCTGCCTCACAGGCCAAAATCATATGGCAGCTACGCCAAAACCACTTGGTGGACACTCCAGAATCACCTTGCGAGCATGCCGGAACCACGTTATGGACAGACGGCAAACACCTGCCGGACCTGCCGGAACCACCTGCCGAGCACGCCGGAACCACCTGCTCGACTCTCCAGAACCACCTGCCGGACACACGAGAAACACCTGCGGGGTACGCCAGAACCACTTGGAGCACTCTCCGGGATCACCTGCCGGGCATGCCAGAACCACCTCTCAGAAGTGCCAGAAGCACGTGCCGGACAGGCCAGAACCATCTCCCGGACAGTCCGGAAACACAGGAAACACTCGCCGGAACCACCTGCTTGACTCACCGGTCCCACCTGCCGGACACGCCAAAATCACCTGCCCGCTAAACCAGAACCACTTGGCGGACAAGCCGGAATCACGTTAAGGGCATGCCGACACAACCTCTCAGACATGCCAGAACCTCGTGCTGCACACGCCAGAACCACCTGCTGGACAGACTGGAACCACCGGCCGGACATGCCGGAACCACCGGCTCGACTTGCCGGAACCATTGCCGTACATGCAAAATCACCTGCCGGCTACGCCAGAACCACTTGGCGAACACTCCGGAATCACCTGCCGGGCATGGCGGAACCACCTCTCAGACATGCCAGAACCATGTTCCGGACACGCCGGTACCACCTCCCGAGTATGCCAGAACCGCCTGATCCACTCCCCAGAACCACCTGCTGGACACGCCAGAATGACCTGCCGGCTACGCCAGAACCACTCGGCAGACACTCCGGAACCACCTGCCGGGCATGCCGGAACCACCTCTCAGAGGTGCCAGAACCACATGCCGGACACTCTGGAATCACCTGCCGGGCATGCCGGAACCATCTCTCAGACGTGCCAGAACCGTGTTCCAGACACGCTGGTACCACCTGCCGAGCTCACCGGAACCACCTGCTGGACACGCCAAAATCACCTGCCGGCTA
Organism: Equus przewalskii; assembly: GCF_037783145.1. Lineage (NCBI taxonomy): Eukaryota > Metazoa > Chordata > Mammalia > Perissodactyla > Equidae > Equus > Equus przewalskii. The sequence continues at coordinate 17,019 of NW_027228626.1, read as the reverse complement.
CGCCAGAACCACTCGGCAGACACTCCGGAATCACCTGCCGGGCTTGCTGGAACCACCTGCCAGTCACGCCGGGACCACCTGCTGAGCATTCTGGAAATTCCTGCTCGACTCCCGGGAACCGCCTCTGGGGAAACTGTCATAGAAATGCAGGTAAAACGGCCTTTCTTGCCAGCCCTTAACTCGCCATTTTAGAACTTCTGCTTCTGCCACAATTGCACCTTGCCAACCCGGCTCAGACGAAATGCCTACATCTTCCCCTGAAGCAACTGGGCTGAGTCCCAAATGATTGAGCGTCCATGTGCTTAGGAGGCGATAGACTGCACGCCTTTTTCCAACCACCATTGTGCACTGCTGGAGAGAGTGTCAGAAAGCAGCTATGTCAGAAATACCCCTTTGCTCTCAGCCATGCCCTCCATTGCTCTAGACGTGGAATGCACAATGCACTGGCTCCCCCCCTCAAGGGGCGACAAGCCACAGACCACCTTGCTTCCATCTCTTTAGGAAGCTGAGCAGGAACTCACTTTCAACAGTGATCTTACAGAGTCCAGGGAACATCTCATACAAAGGCAGCTGAAACGCCGTTTCTTTTCAGCCCTTAACTTGCCGATTTGGAACTTCTGTTTCTGCCACAATTCCACCTTGCCATCCGGGCTCCGATGAAATGCCTACATCTTCCCCTTCAGCAACGGGGACGAGGCCCATACGACTGTGCTTCCACATGCTTAAGAGGAGAGAGACAGGCTTCTTACAATCACGATTGTGCACTGGTGGAGAGAGTGTCAGAAAGCACCTATGTCAGAAAAGTACCTTTGATCTCAGCCATGACCTGAATTGCTCTAGAGGAGGAAGGCACAATGCACTGCCTCTGGCTCCACCCCTCAATGGCAGACGAACAACACACCTTCTTGCGTCCAGCTCTTTGGGACGCTGAGAAAGACCTCGCATTCCATAGTGCTCTTAGAGCGTCCAGGGAACATCTCATACAAAGGCAGCTGAACGCCGTTTCTTCCAGCACTTCACTCGCCAATCTGGAACATCTGCATGTGCCACAAATCCACCTTGTCAACCTGGGTCAGACGAAATGCCGACAACTTCCCCTTAAGCAATGGGGACGAGGCCCGAATGATTGTGGTTCCACATGCTGAGGAGGAGAGAGACAATAGGCTTTTAAACAATCGCCCTTGAGCAATGGTTGGGGCAGTGGCAGAAAGCACCAATGTCAGAAAGGGCCCTTTGCTCTCAGCCGTGCCCTCCATTGCTCTAGAGGTGGAAGGCACAAAGCACTGCCTCCATCCTTCAATTGGAGACAAGCCATCAACTGTCCTGCTTCCAGCTCTTTAGGAAGCTGGGAAAGCACTCGCATTCCACAGTGCTCTTACAGCGTCCTGGGAACATCTCATACCAAGGCAGCTGAACACCGTGTCTTTTCAGCCCTTAACTCGCCAATCGGCAACATCCGCTTCTGCCGCATATCCACCTTGCCAACCCGGCTCAGATGAAATGCCTACATCTTCCCCTTGAGCAATGTGGATGAGGCCCGGATGATTGTGGTTCCACATGCTGAGGAGGAGACAGACAATAGGCTTTGAACAAACCGTCTTTGAGCAATGGTTGGGGGAGTGTCAGAAAGCACCAATGTCAGAAAGGCCCTTTACTCTTGGCCATGCCCTCCATTCCTCTAGAGGCAGGAGGCACAAGGCACTGGCACCACCCCTGAAGGGGATCAGAAAGCACCTATGGCAGAAAGCCCCCTTTGCTGACAGCCGTGCCCTCCATTGCTCTGCAGGTGAAAGGCACAAAGCACTGCCTCCATCCTTCAATGGGAGACAAGCCATAAACTGTCTTGCCCCCAGCTCTTTAAGAAGCTGACAAACAACTCGCTTTCCAAAGCCAAGTTACGGCATACCAGGAACCTCTCCTAAAAAGGCAGCTCAAACGGCATTTCTTCCCAGCTCTTCACTCGCAGCTTTAGGAATTCTGCATCTGCCGCAATTCCACCTTGCCAACCCGGCTCAGACGAAATGCCTACATCTTCCCCTGAAGCAACTGGGCTGAGTCCCAAATGATTGAGCGTCCACGTGCTTAGGAGGCGATAGACTGCACGCCTGTTTCCAACCACCATTGTGCACTGCTGGAGAGAGTGTCGGAAAGCAGCTATGTCAGAAAGACCCCTTTGCTCTCAGCCGTGCCCTTCATTGCTCTAGACGTGGAATGCACAATGCACTGGCTCCCCCCCTTCAAATTGCGACAAGCCACAGACCATCTTCCTTCCATCTCTTCAGGAAGCTGAGAAAGAACTCGCTTTCCACAGTGCTCTTTCTGTGTCCTGGCAACATCTCATACAAAGGCAGCTGATATGCCATTTCTTTTTAGCGCTTAAGTCGCAGATTTGGAACTTCTGCTCCTGCCACATTTCCACCTTGCCAACCCGGCTCAGACGAAATGCCTACATCTTCCCCTTCAGCAACGGGGACGAGGCCCAGATGACTGTGCTTCCGCATGCTTAGCAGGAGCAGACAATAGGCTTTTTACAAACCGCCATTGTGCACTGGGTCAGAGAGTGTCAGAATGCACCTATGTCAGAAAGGGCCCTTTGCTCTCAGCCGTGCCCTGCATTGCTCTAGAGGTGGAAGGCACAAAGCACTGCCTCCATCCTTCAATTGGAGACAAGCCATCAACTGTCCTGCTTCCAGCTCTTTAGGAAGCTGGGAAAGCACTCGCATTCCACAGTGCTCTTACAGCGTCCTGGGAACGTCTCCTACAAAGGCAGCTGAACACCGTGTCTTTTCAGCCCTTAACTCACCAATCTGCAACATCTGCTTCTGCCGCATTTCCACCGTGCCAACCCGGCTCAGACGAAATGCCTACATCTTCCCCTGAAGCAACTGTGCTGATTCCCAAATGATTGAGCATCCACATGCTTAGGAGGCGATAAACTGCATGCCTTTTTCCAACCACCATTTTACCCTGCTTAGAGAGCGTCGGAAAGCAGCTATGTCAGAAAGGCCCCTTTGCTCTCAGCCATGCCCTCCATTGCTCTTGAGGTGGAAGGCACAAGGCACTGGTTCTGGATGCACCCCTCAATGGGAGACAAACCACATCTTGTCCTGCTTCCAGCTCTTTAGGAAGTGGAGAAAAAACTCCCTTTCCACAGTGCTCTTACAGCGTCCTGGGAACATCTCATACAAAGGAGGCTGAACGCCGTTTCTTTTCAGCACTTCAGTCGCCAGTCTGGGACCTCTGCATCCTGCACGTTTCCACCTTGCCAACCCGGCTGAGACGAAATGCCTACATCTTCCCCTTGAGCAATGGGGATGAGGCCCATATGATTGTGGTTCCACATGCTGAGGAGGAGAGAGACAATAGGCTTTTAACGAACCACGAAGTGCAATGGTTGGGAGAGTGTCAGAAAGCACCAATGGCAGAAAGACCCCTTTACTCTCAGCCGCGCCGTCCATTGCTGTAGAGGTGGAAGGCACAAAGCACTGCCTCCATCCTTCAATGGGAGACAACCATAAACTGTCTTGCCTCCAGCTCTTTAGGAAGCTGAGAAAGAACTCGCTTTCCACAGTGCTGTTACAGCATACGAGGAAACTCTCATACAGAGGCAGCTCAAATGCCATTTCTTCCCAGTGCTTATCTGGCCGCTTTAGGACTTCCGCTTCTGCCACAGTTCCACCTTGCCAACCCGGCTCAGACGAAATGCCTACATCTTCCCATTAAACAACGGGGTCGAAGCCCACATGATTGTGCTTCCACATTCTTAGCAGGAGCAGACAATAGGCTTTTTCCAAACCGCCATTGTGCACTGTGTCAGAGGGTGTCAGAATGCACATATGTCAGAAAGGGCCCTTTGCTCTCAGCCGTGCCCTCCATTGCTCTACAGGTGGAAGGCACAAAGCACTGCCTCCATCCTTCAATGGGAGACAAGCCATCAACTGTCTTGCCTCCAGCTCTTTAGGGAGCTGACAAACAACTCGCTTTCCACAGTCCTGTTACAGCAGACAGGGGAAATTCTCATACGAAGGCAGCTCAAATGGAATTTCTTCCCATCCCTTAACTCACCAGCTCTGCAACATGTGCTTCTGCCGCATTTCCACCTTGCCAACCCGGCTCAGACGAAATGCCTACATCTTCCCCTGAAGCAACTGTGCTGAGTCCCAAATGATTGAGCGTCCACGTGCTTAGCAGGCGATAGACTGCACGCCTTTTTCCAACCACCATTGTGCACTGCTGGAGAGAGTGTCGGAAAGCAGCTATGTCAGAAAGACCCCTTTGCTCTCGGCCATGCCCTTCATTGCTCTAGACGTGGAATGCACAATGCACTGGTTCCCCCCACCTCAAGGGTCGACAAGCCACAGACCATCTTCCTTCCATCTCTGTAGGAAGCTGAGAAAGAACTCGCTTTCAACAGTGCTCCTTCTGTGTCCTGGCAACATCTCATACAAAGGCAGCTGATATGCCATTTCTTTTCAACGCTTAACTCTCAGATCTGGAACTTCTTCTCCTGCCACTTTTCCTCCTTGCCAACTCGGCTCAGACGAAATGCCTACATCTTCCCCTTCAGCAACGGGGACAAGGCCCAGATGACTGTGGTTCCACATGCTGAGGAGGAGAGAGACAATAGGCTTTTAACTAACCACGAAGTGCAATGGTTGGGAGAGTGCCAGAAAGCACCAATGGCAGAAAGACCCCTTTACTCACAGCCGTTCCCTCCATTGCTGTAGAGGTGGAAGGCACAAAGCACTGTCTCCATACTTCAATGGCAGACAAGCAATAAACTGTCTTGCCTCCAGCTCTTTAGGAAGCTGAGAAAGAACTCGCTTTCCACAGTGCTGTTACAGCATACGAGGAAACTCTCATACAGAGGCAGCTCAAATGCCATTTCTTCCCAGTGCTTATCTGGCCGCTTTAGGACTTCTGCTTCTGCCACAGTTCCACCTTGCCATCAGGGCTCAGACGAAATGCCTACATCTTACCCTTCAGCAACGGAGGCGAACCCCACATGATTGTGCTTCCACATCCTTAGCAGGAGCAGATAATAGGCTTTTTACAAACCGCCATTGTGCACTGGGTCAGAGAGTGTCAGAATGCACCTATGTCAGAAAGGGCTCTTTGCTCTCAGCCGTGCCCTGCATTGCTCTAGAGGTGGAAGGCACAAAGCACTGCCTCCATCCTTCAATGGGAGACAAGCCATAAACTGTCTTGCCTCCAGCTCTTTAAGAAGCTGACAAACAACTCGCTTTCCACAGTCCTGTTACAGCAGACCGGGAACTTCTGATACAAAGGCAGCTCAAATGGCATTTCTTCCCAGCCCTTAACTCGCAGCTTTAGAACTTCTGCTTCTGCCGCAATTCCACCTTGCCAACCCAGCTCAGACAAAATGCCTACATCTTCCCCTTAAGCAACTGGGCTGTGTCCAAAATGATTGTGCAACCATGTGTTTAGCAGGAGAGAGACAATACGCTTTTCACCAACCACAGTTGAACACTGATGGAGAGATTGTCCGAAAACACCTATGCCAGAAAGGCCCCTTTCCTCTCAGTTTTGCCCTCCATTGTTCTAGACGCGGAATGCACAATGCATTGGCTCCAACCCTCAAGGGGCGACAAGCCACAGACGATCTTCCTTCCATCTCTTTAGGAAGCTGAGAACAAACTCTCCGGACACATAAAAAGGAATCATGCCCCTTAGATGCCAGAAAACCCCGGGAGACATGCCAAAAACACCCTCCGCACACTCTCAAAGAACCACACATTCATGCCAGAACGACCCAACAGGCACACCAGAAGCACCCACGTTGCATGCCAGAACCACCTGTAACCACCTCCTGAACACAGTGGAACAACAATTCTGACACTGCAGAACCATCTCTTCAACATGCCAGCTGTGCGCAACAGACACGACAGAACCAGATTCCCAGCGCAGCACAACAACATGCCAGACACATTGGAAACTCCTGATGGGTATGCCACAAACAGGTGCCAGAAACAGTGAAACCACCTGCGGAGTATGTCAGAACTGGGGGCCAGAAATGCCACCAACACCTGTCTTACAAGCCAGAGCCACGAGCCCAAAAAGCAGGAAAGACCTGCTGGACATGCCAAAATAACCTGCTGGTGATGCCAGAACCACTTGGTGGACACCCAGGAATCACCTGCCAGGCAAGCCTGAAGCACGTCGCAGACGTGCCAGAACCACATTACAGACATGCCAGAAACACCTCCGGGACAGACCGGAACCACCTGCCCAACAAGCTGGAACCAGCTCTCAGACGTACCAGAACCACTTGCCGGACAAGGTGGAAACATCTACTGCACAGACTGGAACCACGTGCTGAGCACGCCGGAACCTCCTGCCGGACACGCCAAAATCACCTCCTGGGTACGCCAGAACCACTTTGAATACAAGCCGGAATAATGTTTTGGGCATGATGGCACAACCTCTCAGACGTGCCAGAACCTCGTGCTGGACACCCCTGAACCACCTGCCGGACAGACTGGAACCACCCGCCGGACACGCCAGAACAGGTGGCTCGACGTGCCGGAACCACCGCCGGACATGCAAAATCACCTGCTGGCTACGCCAGAACCACTTGGCAAACACTCTGCAATCACCTGCCGGGCATGCCGGAACCACATCTCAGACATGCCAGAACCACATGCCAATGACACCGGAAGCACCTGCCGAGCATGCCGGAACCACATGCTCGACTCGCCAGAAGCACCTGATGGACACGCAAAAATCACCTGCCGGCTACGCCACAACCATTTGGTGAACACTTCGGAATAACCTGCCAGGCTTGCTGGAACCACGTGCAGGTCACGCCAAATTCACCTGCCAACGATGCCAGAACCCCTTGGCGGACACTCCGGAAACACCTGTCGGGCCGGCCGGAACCACCTCTCAGACGTGCCAGAACCATGTGCCTGAGATGCCGGAACCACACCCCGAACAGACCGAAACCACCTGCCAGACCGGCCTGAACCACCAGGCGGGCACCCCAGAACCACCTGCTCGACTCGCCGGAGCCACCTACCTGACATGCCAAAATCACCTGCCGGGTATAGCAGAAGCACGTGGCTGACAGTACGGGTTCAAATGCTGGGCATGCCGGAACCACGTTATCCACTCTCCAGAACCACCTGCCGGACACGCCAAAATCACCTGCCTGCTGTACCAGAACCACTTGGCACACAATCCGGAATCACATGCCGGTCATGACGGAACCACCTCTCAAACGTGCAAGAACCACATAATGGAGACGCCGGAGGCACGTGCCGAGCATGCCAGAACCACCTGTGCCACTCCACAGAACCACCTGCCGGACACGCCAAAATCACCTGCCGGCTATGCCAGAACCACTTGGCGGACACTCCGCAATGACCTGCCGGGCATGCCGGAAACACCTCTCAGACATGCCAGAACCACATGCCAATGACACCGGAAGCAACTGCCGAGCACGCCGGAACCACCTGCTCGACTCGCCAGAACCACCTGACGGACACGCCAAAATCACTTGCCAGCTATGCCAGAACCAGTTGGCGGACACTCCGGAATCACCTGCCGGGCATGCAGAAATCACCTCTCAGACGTGCCAGCACCACGTGCCGGACATGTGGGAACCACCTACCGGACAGAAGGGAACCACCTGCCGAGCGTGCCGGAACCACCTGCCGGACACGCCAAAATCACCTGCCCGCTACACCACAACCACTTGGCGGACAAGCCGGAATCACGTGAAGGGCATGCTGACACAACCTCTCACACGTGCCAGATCCTCGTGCCGGACACCCCAGAACCACCTCCCGGACAGACCGGAACAACCTGCCGGACACGCGGGAACCACCGCCGCACCTGCAAAATCACCTGCCGGCTATGCCAGAACCACTTAGCAAACACTCCGGAATCACGTGCCGGTCATGCCGAAACCACCTGTCAGACATGCCAGAACCACATGCCAATGACACCGGAAGCACATGCCGAGCACGCCGGAACAACCTGCTCGACTCACCAGAAGCACCTGACGGACACGCCAAAATCACCTGCCGGCTACGCCACAACCCCTTGGTGAACACTTCGGAATAACCTGCCGGGCTTGCTGGAACCACCTGCCGGTCACGCCAACATCACCTGCCATCTACGCCGGAACCACTTGCGGACACTCCGGAATCACCTGCCTGGCATGCCGGAACCTCCTCTCAGACGTGCCACCACCACGTTCCGCAGAGTCCGGAAGCACCTGCCGAGCTCGCCGGAACCACCTGCTGGCCATGCCGGAACAATCTGCCTGACAGGCCAAAATCATATGCCGGCTACGCCAAAACCACTGGGTGGACACTCCAGAATCACCTTGCAGGCATGCCGGAACCACGTCATGGACAGACTGCAAACACCTGCCGGAACTGCTGAACCACCTGCCAAGCATGACGGAGCCACCTGCTCGACTCACCAGAGCCACCTGCCGGACACACCAGAAACACCTGCATTGTATGCCAGAACCTCTTGGAGGACTCTCCGGGATCACCTGCCAGGCATGCCGGAATCACCTCTCAGACATGCCAGAACCATGTGCTGGACACGCCGGAACCACCTGCCGAGTATGCCGGAACCACCTGCTCCACTCCCCAGAACCACCTGCTGGACACGCCAAAATCACCTGCCGGCTACGCCAGAACCACTCGGCAGACACTCCGGAACCACCTCCAAGACAGACCAGAACCACCTGCCGGACACGCCGGGACCACCTGCTTGACTCGACAGAACCAAAAGCCAGACACACCAGAATCACCAGCCGGCTACGCCACAACAACTTGTCGGACACTCCGGAACCACCTGCCGGGCATGCTGGAACCACCTCTCAGAGGTGCCACAACCACATGCCGGAGACGGCAGAAGCACCTGGCGAGAATAACGGAAGTTCCTGATCCACTCCACAGAACCACCTGCAGGACACGCCAAGATCACCTGCCCGCTACACCACAACCACTTGGCAGACAAGCCAGAATCACATGAAGGGCATGCTGACACAACCTGTCAGACGTGCCAGAACCTCGTGCCAGACACCCCAGAACCACCTGACTGACAGACCGGAACCACCTGCCGGACACGCCGGAACCACCGGCGCGACTCGCAGGAACCACCACCGGACATGGAAAATAACCTGCCGGCTACACCAGAACGACTTGGCGAACACTCCGGAATCACCTGCCAAGCATGCTGGAACCAGCTCTCACAGGTGCCAGAACCACATGCCAATGAAACTGGAAGCACCTGCTGAGCACGCCGGAACCACCTGCTCGACTCGCCAGAACCACCTGCCGGACACGCCAAAATCACCAGCCGGCTACGCCACAACCACTTGTCGGACACTCTGGAATCACCTGCCTGGCATGCTGGAACCACCTCTCAGAGGTGCCACAACCACATGCCGGAGACGGCGGAAGCACCTGCCGAGAATGCCAGAAGTTCCTGATCCACTCCACAGAACCACCTGCTGGACATGCCAAAATCACCTGCTATCAACGCAAGAACCACTCGGCAGACACTCCGGAAACACCTGCCGGGCATGCCGGAACCACCTCTCAGACGTGCCAGAACCACGTGCCGGACACGCCGGAACCACCTACAGGACACAACGGAACCACCTGCCGGACACGCCTGAACCATGTGCGGTGCATGCAGGAACCTCCTGCTCGACTCGCAGGACCCACCTGCGGGACACACAAAAATCACCTGCTGGCTATGCCAGAACCACTTGCTGGACTTTCTGGAATCAGCTGCCTGGAATCCCGGACCCACCTCTCAAATGTGCCAAAATCAAGTGCCGGAGGCACCAGAAGCACCTGCCGAGCTAGCCAGAAGCACCTGCTCGAATCGTCGGAACCACCTGTGGGACACGCCAAAATCACCTGCCGCCTACCCAAGAACCACTTGGTGGACAATCCGGAATCACCTGCTGGACATGCCTGAACCACCTGTCAGACGTGCCGGAACCACGTGCCAGACACGCCGGAACCATCTCCCGCACATACTGGAACCACCTACTGGACCTGCATGAACCACCTGACGAGCATGCCGGAACCACCTGCTGGACACGCCAAAATCACCTGCGGGCTAGACTGGAGCCACATGGAGGACTCTCCGGGATCACCTGCCAGGCATGCCAGTACCACCACTCAGATGTGCCAGAACCACGTGGCGGAGAGACCGGAATAACCTGCTGGGCATGTGGGCCCCACCTCTCAGACATAGCAGAACCACGTGCAGCACACGCCGGGACCCACTAGTGGACAGACCGGAACCACCGGCTGGACACGCGGGAATCACCTGCGGAGAACACCGGAACCACCTGATCAGCTCACCTGAAACACCTGCTGGACACATCAAAATCACCTGCCGGACACACCAAAATCACCTGCTGGCTATGCCAGAACCACTTGCCGGACACTATGGTATCACCTGTTGGGCATGCCGGAACCACCTCTCAGACGTGCCAGAGCCACATGCCAGAGACACCGGATGCACCTGCCGAGCACGCCGGAACCTCCTGCTCGACTCGCACGAACCACCTCCCGGAGACGACAAAATCACCTGCCGGCTAGGCCAGAACCACGTGGCGGACTCTATTGAATCACCCGCCGGGCATGCCAGAACCCCCTCTTAAACGTGACGGAAGCATGCGCCAGACACGCCAGAACCACCTACTGGACAGACCGGAACCACCTGCCCGACCCGCTGGAACCACCTGCTGAGCATGCCGGAACAACCTGCTCGACTCGCTGGAGCCACCTGCCGGACATGCCAAAATCAGATGCCGGTTATGCCAGAACCACTTGCCGGAAACTCCAAAATCACCTGCCTGGCGTGCCGGAACCACCTCTCATACGTACCAGAACCATGTGCAGGAGACGCCGGAAGCACCTGCCGAGCATGCCAGAACCACCTGATCCACTCCCCAGAACCACCTGCTGGACCCGCCTGAACCACCTGCCGGCTATGTGGGAACCACTTGGCGGACACTCCAGAATCACCTGCCGTGCATTCCAGAATCACCCCTCAGACGTGCCTGAAAAACGTGCCGGACCCGCCGGAACCACCTCCCAGACTAACCGGAACCACCTTTCGGACATGCCTGAACCACCTTACGAGCACCCTGGAACCACCTGCTCGACTCGCTGGAACCATCTGCTGGATACACCAAAATCACCTGCCGGCTACGCCAGAACCACTTGCCGACACTCCGGAATAACCTGCCATTCATCCCGGAACTGCCCCTCAGATGTGCCAGAACCACATGGTTGACACCCCGGACCACTTCCGTGAAAGACTAGAACCACCTGCTGAGCATTCCGGAAACACCTGCTCGACTCCCGGGAACCACCTCTGGGGAAACTGTCATAGAAATGCAGGTAAAACGGCCTTTCTTGCCAGCCCTTAACTCGCCACTTTAGAACTTCTGCTTCTGCCACAAGTGCACCTTGCCAACCCGGCTCAGACGAAATGCCTACATCTTCCCCTGAAGCAACTGGGCTGAGTCCCAAATGATTGAGCTTCAACGTGCTTAGGAGGCGATAGACTGCATGCCTTTTTCCAACCACCATTGTGCACTGCTGGAGAGAGTGTCGGAAAGCAGCTATGTCAGAAAGACCCCTTTGCTCTCGCCCGTACCCTTCATTGCTCTAGACGTGGAATGCACAATGCACTGGCTCCCCCCACCCAAGGGGCGACGAGCCACAGACCATCTTCCTTCCATCTCTTTAGGAAGCTGAGAAAGAACTCGCTTTCAACAGTGCTCTTTCTGTGTCCTGGCAACATCTCATACAAAGGCAGCTGATATGCCATTTCTTTTCAGCGCTTAACTCGCAGATTTGGAACTTCTGGTCCTGCCACATTTCCACCTTGCCAGCCCGACTCAGACGAAATGCCTACATCTTCCCCTTCAGCAACAGGGACGAGGCCCAGATGACTGTGCTTCCGCATGCTTAGCAGGAGCAGACAATAGGCTTTTTACAAACCGCCATTGTGCACTGGGTCACAGAGTGTCAGAATGCACCTATGTCAGAAAGGGCCCTTTGCTCTCAGCCGTGCCCTCCATTGCTCTAGAGGTCGAAGGCACAAAGCACTGCCTCCATCCTTCAATTGGAGACAAGCCTTCAACTGTCCTGCTTCCAGATCTTTAGGAAACTGGGAAAGCACTCGCATTCCACAGTGCTCTTACAGCGTCCTGGGAACGTCTCCTACAAAGGCAGCTGAACACCGTGTCTTTTCAGCCCTTAACTCACCAATCTGCAACATCTGCTTCTGCCGCATTTCCACCGTGCCATCCCGGCTCAGACGAAATGCCTACATCTTCCCCTGAAGCAACTGTGCTGATTCCCAAATGATTGAGCATCCACATGCTTAGGAGGCGATAAACTGCATGCCTTTTTCCAACCACCATTTTACACTGCTTAGAGAGCGTCGGAAAGCAGCTATGTCAGAAAGGCCCCTTTGCTCTCAGCCATGCCCTCCATTGCTCTCGAGGTGGAAGGCACAAGGCACTGGTTCTGGATCCACCCCTCAATGGGAGACAAACCACATCTTGTCCTGCTTCCAGCTCTTTAGGAAGTGGAGAAAAAACTCCCTTTCCACAGTGCTCTTACAGCGTCCTGGGAACATCTCATACAAAGCAGGCTGAACGCCGTTTCTTTTCAGCACTTCACTCGCCAGTCTGGGACTTCTGCATCCTGCACGTTTCCACCTTGCCAACCCGGCTCAGACGAAATGCCTACATCTTCCCCTTGAGCAATGGGGATGAGGCCCATATGATTGTGGTTCCACATGCTGAGGAGGAGAGAGACAATAGGCTTTTAACGAACCACGAAGTGCAATGGTTGGGAGAGTGTCAGAAAGCAACAATGGCAGAAAGACACCTTTACTCTCAGCCGCGCCCTCCATTGCTGTAGAGTTGGAAGGCACAAACACTGCCTCCATCCTTCAATGGGAGACAAGCCATAAACTGTCTTGCCTCCAGCTCTTTAGGAAGCTGAGAAGGATCTCGTTTTCCACAGTGCTGTTACAGCATGCGAGGAAACTCTCATAAAGAGGCAGCTCAAATGCCATTTCTTCCCAGTGCTTAACTGGCCGCTTTAGGACTTCCGCTTCTGCCACAGTTCCACCTTGCCAACACGGCTCAGGCGAAATGCCTACATCTTCCCCTTAAGCAACGGGGGCGAAGCCCACATGTTTGTGCTTCCACATGATTAGCAGGAGAAGACAATAGGTTTTTTACAAACCGCAATTGTGCACTAGGTCAGAGAGTGTCAGAATGCACCGATGTCAGATAGGGCCCTTTGCTCTCAGCCGTGCCCTCCATTGCTCTAGAGGTGGAAGGCACAAAGCACTGCCTCCATCCTTCAATGGGAGACCAGCCATCAACTGTCTTGCCTCCAGCTCTTTAGGAAGCTGACAAACAACTCGCTTTCCACAGTCCTGTTACAGCAGACCGGGGAACTTCTCATACAAAGGCAGCTCAAATGGCATTTCTTCCCAGCCCTTAACTCGCAGCTTTAGGACTTCTGCTTCTGCCGCAATTCCACCTTGCCAACCCGGCTCAGACGAAATGCCTACATCTTCTGCTGAAGCAACTGGGCTGAGTCCCAAATGATTGAGCTTCCACGTGCTTAGGAGGCGATAGACTGCACGCCTTTTTCCAACCACCATTGTGCACTGCTGGAGAGAGTGTCGGAAGCAGCTACGTCAGAAAGACACCTTTACTCTCAGCCGTGCCCTTCATTGCTCTAGACGTGGAATGCACAATGCACTGGCTCCCCCCACCCCTCAAGGGGAGACGAGCCACAGACCATCTTCCTTCCATCTCTTTAGGAAGCTGAGAAAGAACTCGCTTTCAACAGTGCTCTTTCTGTGTCTTGGCAACATCTCATACAAAGGCAGCTGATATGCCATTTCTTTTCAGCGCTTAAGTCGCAGTTTTGGAACTTCTGCTCCTGCCACATTTCCACCTTGCCAACCCGTCTCAGACGAAATGCCTACATCTTCCCCTTCAGCAACGGGGACGAGGCCCAGATGACTGTGCTTCCGCATGCTTAGCAGGAGCAGACAATAGGCTTTTTACAAACCGCCATTGTGCACTGGGTCACAGAGTGTCAGAATGCACCTATGTCAGAAAGGGCCCTTTGCTCTCAGCCGTGCCCTCCATTGCTCTAGAGGTCGAAGGCACAAAGCACTGCCTCCATCCTTCAATTGGAGACAAGCCATCAACTGTCCTGCTTCCAGCTCTTTAGGAAGCTGGGAAAGCACTCGCATTCCGCAGTGCTCTTACAGCGTCCTGGGAACGTCTCCTACAAAGGCAGCTGAACACCATGTCTTTCCAGCCCTTAACTCACCAATCTGCAACATCTGCTTCTGCCGCATTTCCACCATGCCAACCCGGCTCAGACGAAATGCCTACATCTTCCCCTGAAGCAACTGTGCTGATTCCCAAATGATTGAGCATCCACATGCTTAGGAGGCGATAAACTGCATGCCTTTTTCCAACCACCATTTTACACTGCTTAGAGAGCGTCGGAAAGCAGCAATGTCAGAAAGGCCCCTTTGCTCTCAGCCATGCCCTCCATTGCTCTCGAGGTGGAAGGCACAAGGCACTGGTTCTGGATCCACCCCTCAATGGGAGACAAACCACATCTTGTCCTGCTTCCAGCTCTTTAGGAAGTGGAGAAAAAACTCCCTTTCCACAGTGCTCTTACAGCGTCCTGGGAACATCTCATACAAAGGAGGCTGAACGCCGTTTCTTTTCAGCACTTCAGTCGCCAGTCTGGGACCTCTGCATCCTGCACGTTTCCACCTTGCCAACCCGGCTCAGACGAAATGCCTACATCTTCCCCTTGAGCAATGGGGATGAGGCCCATATGATTGTGGTTCCACATGCTGAGGAGGAGAGAGACAATAGGCTTTTAACGAACCACGAAGTGCAATGGTTGGGAGAGTGTCAGAAAGCAACAATGGCAGAAAGACCCCTTTACTCTCAGCCGCGCCCTCCATTGCTGTAGAGGTGGAAGGCACAAAGCACTGCCTCCATCCTTCAATGGGAGACAAGCCATAAACTGTCTTGCCTCCAGCTCTTAGGAAGCTGAGAAAGATCTCGCTTTCCACAGTGCTGTTACAGCATACGAGGAAACTCTCATACAGAGGCAGCTCAAATGCCATTTCTTCCCAGTGCTTAACTGGCCGCTTTAGGACTTCCGCTTCTGCCACAGTACCACCTTGCCAACCCGGCTCGGACGAAATGCCTACATCTTCCCCATAAGCAACGGGGGCGAAGCCCACATGATTGTGCTTACACATGCTTAGCAGGAGCAGACAATAGGCTTTTAAGCAACCGCTCTTGAGCATTGGTTGGGGAGTGTCAGAAAGCACCAACTTCAGAAAGGCCCTTTACTCTCGGCCGTGCCCTCCATTCCTCTAGAGGTAGGAGGCACAATGCACTGGCACCACCCCTGAAGGGTTCAGAAAGCACCTAGGGTAGAAAGCCCCCTTTGCTCTCAGCCCTGCCCTCCATTGCTCTGCAGGCGGAAGGTACAAAGCACTGCCTCCATCCTTCAATGGGAGACAAGCCATAAACTGTCTTGCCTCCAGCTCTTTAGGAAGCTGATGAACAACTCGCTTTCCACAGTCCGGTTACAGCATACCAGGAACCTCTCATACAAAGACAGCTCAAATGCCATTTTGTCCCAGCCCTTAAATCGCAGCTTTAGGACTTCAGCTTCTGCTGCAATTCCACCTTGCCAACCGGGCTCAGACGAAATGCCTACATCTTCCCCTGAAGCAACTGGGCTGAGTCCCAAATGATTGAGCATCCACGTTTTTAGGAGGCAATGGACTGCACGCCCTTTTCCAACCACCATTGTGCACTGCTGGAGAGAGTGTCGGAAAGCAGCTATGTCAGAAAGACCCCTTTGCTGTCAGCCGTGCCCTCCATTGCTCTAGAGCTGGAAGGCACAAATGCACTGACTCCATCCTTCAAGGGGAGACAAGCCATAGACTGTCTTCGCTTCCAGCTCTTTAGGAAGCTGAGTAAAGAACTCGCTTTCCACAGTGCTGTTACAGGATACGGGGAAATTCTCATACAAAGGCAGATTAAACGCCCTTTCTTCCCAGCAATTAACTCGCCGCTTTAGGACTTCTGCTTCTGCCACAATTCCACCTTGCCAACCAGGCTGAGACGAAATGTGT
The DNA here is from genome assembly GCF_037783145.1 of Equus przewalskii. Lineage (NCBI taxonomy): Eukaryota > Metazoa > Chordata > Mammalia > Perissodactyla > Equidae > Equus > Equus przewalskii. The sequence continues at coordinate 786 of NW_027228626.1, read as the reverse complement.
ACATCTTCCCTTAAGCAACGGGGCTGAGTCCCCAATGACTGAGCGTCCACCTGCTTAGCAGATGATAGACTGTACACCTTTTTCCAACCACCATTGTGCACTGGTGGACAGAGTGTCGGAAAGCAGCTATGTCAGAAAGACCCATTTGCTCTCAGCTGTGCCCAGCATTGCTGTAGACGTGGAATGCACAATGCACTTGCTCCACCAACACGGGGCGATAAGCCATAGACCATCTTGCCTTCCATCTCTTTAGGAAGCTGAGAAAGAACTCGCTTCCTCACTGTTCTTACAGCATCCTGGGTAACATCTCATACAAAGCAGCTAAATGCCATGTCTTTTCAGCCCTTAACTTGCCGCATCTGCAACATCCGCTTCTGCCGCATTTCCACCTTGCCAACCCAGCTCAGACGATATGCCTACATCTTCCCCTTGAGCAATGGGGATGAGGCCCGAATGATTGTGGTTCCACATGCTGAGCAGGAGACAGAAAATAGTCTTTTAACCAACCGCCCTTGAGCAATGGTCGGGGCAGTGTCAGAAACCACCAATGTCAGAAAGTCCCTTTACTCTCGGTCGTGCCCTCCATTCCTCTAGAGGTAGGAGGCACAAGGCACAGGCACCACCCCTGATGGGTATCAGAAAGCACCTATGGCAGAAAGCCCCTTTGGCTCTCAGCCATGCCCTCCATTGCTCTAGACGTGGAATGCACAATGCATTGGCTCCACCCCTCAAAGGGCCACAAGCCACACACCATCTTCCTTCCATCTCTTTAGGAAGCTGAGCAAG